>NC_142997.1:9408939-9711969 GCF_061535395.1 Colias eurytheme | reverse complement strand
TTTATCAGATCTATCATTAAGGGTATTAATGACTTCAGACCTCTGCAAAACTGATCTTTACAATTTGTAAATACTATATTTCTGACACCTTCTTCTGCCACTAGTTGGTCTTTAACTTTCGGTATAAGCGAATGAATACTTAAGTCTCTCTTATTCAGAACTAATATATGAGGCTTTGCACCTGTTACCGTACTCGTAAAGATTGGATTTCGTCCAGAAAACGGTATTCTGGCATCGTGAACTTCTATAACACAATCGACTGATTTCAAAGTTCGTTGTATTTGCTTCAGACCTTTGTTCATGTGCCCCGGAAACCATCGAAGCAAGTCTTTGCTTACATATGGAAATTTCTTACGAAATGTATACGCCGCCGCATCAAATTTTGTGGCCATCCTTGTTTTGTTTTGATTTTGAGGTTATGCTGTTTTAGTTTCACTCACGTAGAAAAGTGAATCATTTCTTGAAGGTAATGAGCTAGGTTTTATTTGTTTAAAAAAATATAACATTCAACAAATATCTTATTTTTACATAAATATTATTTGAACTTACATAAACTTTGCGTATCTACTTGTAAAAAAATTCAAAACATGTCAAATACTGTCAATTGTCATCTGTCAAAATATGTATGTATATTGCTCTACGGTATATTTTATATGGTCCGAACGTGGTCCGATTCCGAACACCCAGGTTTGGGAAATCTCTACCATATTACTTGCTCTGTGATCTCTACAACTACAGGGCCTGTAGACAAAGTAACAACTACAAAACGATAACGAAGTTAGAAATCGCAAAAATGTATGGGATTGACATACGCCGCGTTAGATCACGTGGTCTATCTAATGTCAATCCCATACATTTTTGCGATTTCTAACTTCGTTATCGTTTTGTAATTGTTACTTTGTCTAAGGCCCCAGGGTAGAAATCACAGTAGAACTATTTATGTATTCACTCTACAAAATAATGAAGTTATAATATTATACATCACAAAAAATAACATTAATACTTATTAAATGACGATTAAGTCGCTTGGGTTTCTTCATACTGTAATAATAATTCATTATTGATTGAACATAAAATGTATTATTCATTTAATGATACAAAGAATCGATATAATTATTTAGGTAAACAGTTTAGTGGTTTAATTTATGAGGATAGTATGTAAACTCAGGTGTTTTATCTACAATAGATAAAATCTCTTCTTTGAAAATTGGACTGTCTTCACTCAATGATATTGATTCATCTACATGTTGATCTGTTACACTTAGTTCATCATTTTTAAATGCTCTTAGTTCTGGTGATGCTCTTATTTTATATTGAATTTTATACTTCTCTCTGAGATAATTATTGTAGTTCTCAAGTCCTGGACTAAACTCATCACCATTAACATCTGTTATAATATGCTGTGATATGTAATCAAATATTTCTTGGGCTACATCTGATTCATTACTTTCGACATCATGATCAACAGTCAGCTGCGCGTTATTATTATTTTCATTCATCATTTTATGAGATACGAAAGTTCGACCCGTCTCAAAATTCGTATCCATTTGTTCATTCTCTGACATAGAGTTTAATATTGAAGGGGAATTATTACTGTGTTCATCTAAATCTATACATTTATCACTTTCAACATTCAATTCGGGTTGAGTAGGAGAAGCACCCAGTTTCAAAAGCTTCTTCGTATTGTCAAGAATATTAGGATTTTTAACGTTTGATTCGGATCGCAATACAGTTTTAGATTGCACGGCTTTTTTGAATGCTAAAGTCAGCCGTTGAGAAGTTATCATTTTAGTATGGTTATTTAAATGTTTACCTTGTTTAGATTTAACATTTTTAGTAGGATTTTCATCTTGATGACGACATTTTCTTCTAATTTCGTCTAAATTTTTACGCGTTCTTAGTCTTTTGCGTTTGTAACCATGATTAAGGGTTTCCATGTTAATATTTTTTAAATTAACTAGGTACTTATAGGTACACAATTTTTAAAAACACAATGCTAATATTCAGTTTTGGCTGATGGATAAACAATATTTGACTTTTCGAAAGAAATTCTCATATTATTACAAACACATAATTGCGTGGTAATTGCTCCGAGCACAGAACAGTAAAAACAAAATAAAAAAAAAATAACAATAGGCAAAAGAAAATAGTCTAAACATCCCAATTGAATGTCAATAATTAATACGTGGGTTAATTAGGTAATTAATGTTAATATTGTTTTGAAAGTTCCCGCTTAAAAATATTGAAATCGGATTTATTATTAATAAAAATTAATTAAATCGTACACTATTGTCAATAAAAGGGAATAAAAAACAAGGGAAACATTTTAATGGCCGTATGATGGCCGATGTACATATGATTGTACATAATTAAAAAAAAATTAAAACAATGTCATATCGCTTCTAAGTTCTAGTTGTAAACAAAGCTTCGAAAGTATAATTAGTTATTTCTTCCTAGATACTGTGTAAAAAATAATAAAAAAATGTCTAGATTGATGTTAGAGCCAGATTTAATAGCAGCAGGCGAAAACATTTTACCCGATTTAAATAACGATTTAGTTTTAGCGAAGAATTTTTTAAAGCAACAAAGTGCAGCCACTGCTGATTCCTTGTAAGTAAAAACACAAAATGAAAATGTGCCTAGCATAACATAATAATTAATAATATAGAACTCGGGAATAATTTTAGGTATTCTTATAAATTAAAGAATATTAAGTAAACACTGATACCATTTATTTAATTCTAACTAATATAATTACGAAAGTAACTATCTACAGTCAATTCTTCACGCTTAAACCAAAGCTGAAGCCGCGGACGGAAAGCTAGTTTCACTAGTCGATTAGTGTCGATATAAACAAATAACTTCGAATCAGTAAATCCAACCTCCCTCACTCTACATAGGTACGATCATCTAGTGGACATCGTACAAAAGATTTTGACCCAAAAGCCGCCAGATGTCGTCGACAATTTTGAACAGTACTCCTGGGAGGTTAAACATGAGAAGTTCCGACCGAACTTCGATCTTCTCAATGATGTTTATCTGTCGCCCCCACAGCTGGCGCTTGTGCGGAGAATGGAGGAAATGTTTAGGGTAAAATCTTAACTAATATTATAAAGCTGAAGAGTTTGTTTGTTTGTTTGAACGCGCTAATCTCAGGAAGCAGGTCCGATTTGCACAATTTTTTCGGAGTTAGCCCATTTATCAAGGAAGGCTATAGGCTATATATATATCATCACGCTAAGACCAACAGGAGCAGAGCATTGCGGGTGAAACCGCGGAGCACAGCTAGTCTACTAATAAAACTCTTTGGCAGTTTCCAAACGGAAGCTTTGCGAATAAAGAATTGCGAAAATCTTTCTAAAAAAATATTGTAGCTAAGGATCTGAAATTTTTATGTAACGTAAAAAATTGCCTTTTCTAAAAATTTAAGAAATGCGCATGTGTTAGGCGAGTCAATTAATATGAAGGATCAATGCAGCTACAACGAAGTAAAATTTTATTTTCATGACCAAGAAAACATCATACTTAGCTGTATCTTTTCGAATGCATTTTGCTTTCGTTTACAATTTCAATATAACATGATTGGCAGTTGGTAGCGAGCAAGTCGCAGAAAATGGAGGAACTTGGTGAAGAAGAGCAGGAACTTGATTTGGAAGAAGAAGATTCTAAGCCCAGAATAGCTGATCTCATCGATCATAATTATTACTTTAGACAGGTTGGTTTTAGAAACATTTGCCAGTGAACTTATTAATTATTTAAACTAACGTTAAATAATGCCAACTGCCATAAAGAGGTTAAACAACAGCAATATTAATTTTTAAAAGTGCATTAAACCACCCTCTTTCACTCCATAAAAATTACTTGCTCGTTTACACGAGTCGGGCAATTACCTGACTGTAAAAATCGTTGTCCTTCGAAACATTTTTGAAGTAGAAATTCTATAGGCCTATGATTGTAAAATTTCAAGGTCGCGTCATAGCAATACCGTCACGTCATGGACTATGGAGTAAGGCGCCAATTTTGGTATCTCGAAATATTTCCAAATAAGTTTCACTTCTGACACATGTGCTCGGCACACACAATTTTTTTAATATTTCAGTGGTAAAATCGAACCCTTCCATTCTCGTATAGTCACTAACAATTTCTTCGTGTGTAATTTGTACCATATTACTAACGTAGTTGGTAACTGTTTACTAATTTGTACCAATACAGGGAGGTTACGGTCTTCCTGACAGTGAGTGCTATGCTGTCTATATAGCTCTAAACATGTTGGCTATCAAAGAACCAGTAGCTACAGTCAGGTAACTATTTTTGACTTCTATCTTAATATATATAAATCTCGTGTCACAATGTTTGTCCTCAATGGACTCCTAAACCACTTAACCGATTATAATAAAATTCGCACACCATGTGCAGTTTGATCCAACTTGAGAGATAGGATAGTTTAAAGTTTAAACATGTAGGTACCACGGGCGAAGCCGGGGCTTACCGCGGACCGCTAGTATGTATATAATATCCTACTAATAACGTGAAATACTACTGTGAAGTTGAAAATTTGTGAGGGTAGATAGATGGACATGGATATTTTTAATATTTCACATAAATACTGAAGTTTATGTTCTTTACATGAGAAGAGACTTTAAAAGATGGTATTAAAGCCAGAATTATATGTATTTTACTTAAAACGAAAGGCTTTGAAAGAAAAGTGGGGATGGGAAATAAAAGCGGACAGATATAAATGACTTTTTCAGGTTTTTCGGCAAAATATATGGCACCAAAGCAAATTATTACGTCGCCGAAACGGATCTGACGATCGAAGAGTTGGATAGAAGAATTCGGGTTATTTGAATTATTATTACTCATTTTTATATTACATACTGTTAATTTACTCTTGTATATGACAAGGCAAGGCTCTAGCTCTAGGTTGAAACTCATGAAAATCGGTTCAGCAGTTTTGAAGTATGAAGCGTAGGTAGGATAGCTAAAGCCCACTTGGCTCCTTTCATGCGCGTTAGTTTCGGCAAGAAAAACAGTAAATAAACATTAGGTAATTAAAATTCATCAAAATTGGTAGATCTAAAAAATTATGCATATTTTTCGAAAGTTTTAGATGAGCCGTTAAAATAAACCTCGTCCAACCAACATTGCCAAAACATCGCATCATATTATACACAAATGCTAATTTAGCTATTTACTAGTTAAATCGAGTTAAATAGATACTAGTTTTCGTCGTAGTATTCGTTGGTAAGATAAGAATCAGTCCGAAGATTCGTATGAACGGTAGACCTATGATATTACAGGAGTTCGAAATGAAAGACATGCCCGGGGAAGGAGAGGGTATGGATGAGGATCGGGTGCAGGAAACAGAGGAGCAGAAAGAGATAAGTATGTTAGTCACTATACACGTAAATATTTTTTCTTTCAACAGAAAATTCAAAAATTTATTTATTTTTCACAAGAAGATTGAGATTATCGAACTTTGGGTCTGATATAATAATGTAAAGCTGTAGCTTGTAAGCTTGCTATGTAGCTCACGCATAAATATCATGCATTCTACAAATAAAAAAAATAAAAAAAACTGTGTCCACGGTAAATAGAGCGACAAACCTAAAGGAAATATTATAGATGGACTAAACGCCATAAATATGCCACATTCACTTATATATCTTTAAAAGCTTAAACATAATTAATATAACGATATTTTTTAATATTCTGCTCATAATTGCGGTAAATGGTGTCACTAGTGGGTGAAGGCGAAGCCCGGGAGGAAAAGCCCAAAGAGCCAGTGCCTCCCAAACTACCCCCTATCCCGGTGTCCACGTGGCAACCTCCACCTCCCATACCCGTGGAGAGACCCGGGCAAGGGGTGAATAAAAAGGTAAAGTTGAGAAAATGATGATTTGTTTAATTCGTGTAAAAAAGTTGGGTGTTGGTTTAAGGTTTAACTGATGTTTTGAAGACTCTACGCTCTACCATAATTAAACGGATTTGGAAGAAATTTATTCAACTTCTGCCAATCTATATTATATTATGTTAATTGTTAATGATGTTACGTTGTGTGTTTAACGCTGATTAAAATTGATTTTTTTTTGCCTTAGTCTAAGCAAAATATGAAACAATTAGTTATCAGCGTCAGTTTTGTTTTAGAATCTTTTTCGTACTTACTTCTGATATAATCTAACTGTCCAGCAGTGGCATTTGTGTCAATATCAATAGGTTGTATGGCATAAGTATTAAGTTTTATAAGTACTTTTACCAACCAATCACTATAGACCTATGTTACAGGTATACTGGGTGTGCAACTCCCCCGGAGAGCCATGGGTGTGTCTCCCGGATGTAACGCCGGACCAGATACGAGTAGCTCGTCTTAGTGTGAGGTGTATGACGGGGGATTTGGATTCAGAGGTGAGTTGTAAGTTGTGCTTTTAGGAGTCGTATCATTAGATAATAAAACATTTTTTGTCATTATGCCATATTTTTAAGCTCTGCGAGGACACAATATGTCGCCTTCTGACCAAGAGCAGTAGGTATACAATATACATGTATAAATTTGAAAATTCGAAGACATGATAACATGATTTTAAATGATACAGGTTGTGCTGAAAGCTAATCATTCTAACTTATTAATCACCAGCTAAGAAAGCAATGTATCCTCGGTTTGGTTCTACGGTTAGTTTTATAAACCACGTCATCTCAATCGTTTCGACAATAAATCATGTTCTTGTAGGGGCATTTTCATTTCACCACCCGACCTATACCTATAGGTGTACCTCCCATAAAATAAATAACTCCATAACAAACCCTAGGTCCAAACGTTCCCTCCCTTCGAGGGCACAGAGCGCAACTACCTGCGCGCGCAGATCGCTCGCATACAAGCGGGGACTGCTATATCGCCGCAGGGCTTCTACACCTTTGGCTCGGGGGAGGAGGAGGAGGACATCGATCTAGAGGAGGGAGCTGGTAATATTAGATACCAGATACTAGCTCATAAACAGAACAGATACTACCTTAGAAAATAATCTTTGTACAATCTTAAATTAGGCGAAGTTTAAAGTTTTTCACAATAGTTAGAATTGACTATAATACCATAATGACAGTAATCGAAAGATACAAATTCCACGGGTAAACAAAACACTCACTCTTCAGGAGACCTGGCGTTCAACCCAAACCCCTTTTACCAAGGCCATACCCTAAAAGACTTGCTCGACTCAAATCTAACTTACTGGGTCCACCACGGAAGGCACATCTTGAACCAGGGAAGGACTATTTGGTGGAACCCTAATGCAGACATGGTTAGTTAGAATTTGATATCATGATATTCATTAGTCATGAGTTTATGTGTAGCATCCACAGTAAATATTTTTTTAGCTTAATAATAATTGCCTCCTCTTTTTAAGTAAAGACGTATCTCATCCCTCAACTCTCAGATCTTTCTTTCGTTAAACGGATAAATTTAAATAACAAGAAATATTAACTAATAAGTAGGGCCGATTTATAACCATTGCTGTAAGACTACAATTTTAGTTTTCCCAGACTTAAGATTTCGTCCCTATACAATATATCATCATATCAGAACACACCCCCTAAATTCTTCCAACAAATCCCTTCAGGATGAAGGCATAGAGGAAGAGGACGAAGGACCACCCCCCATGGAGCCAGAAACGGGTCCTCCTCTATTCACAGCCCTCTCGGAGGACGCCCATTTAGAGGGTCTGCCCGCGTGGCGTACACGGTCTAGTACCATGCTCACCCCGGATAGGGCTCTGGTGACGATATGTAGTGATGTGTGGCCCGGGGCTGTGGCTTATGCTACTACGGGGAAGTTAGTTTATCTGTATTTAAATGTGTGTCTTACATTGTATGAAATTAATTGTTCGTAAACTTGTAAAAGTTCGTAAACTAGTTGTTTGTCAAGTGTATAATTGTATGAAACATAGGATTAGGAAATAGTAAATGTTATCGGTGGTAATAGAAATAGTAGGTATAATAAATTGTCGGTGCTTGTAACTATAGAGTAAAACTTTTTGGTATAGGAGGTAGCAACGTTGACAAGAGAGCATTTTAGTATAGTTGGTTCTTTGATAATATACTGTTCCTCTTGCTATTTCGGTTAGAGTCCGGGCTGTCTGGCTGGTCGCAGTGGTTGCGTTTATTAGTGCGCATCTTATCTGCACAGGAAAATATCCTTAATTTAAAGTCATTTTTTAACGCGTAATTTTTAATCTTTTGCCTTTAGATAGATCCATGAGACATAATTTTTTTATTGCGAGACGTTTTTTCGTTGTTAAATAGGTGCCATACGTAATTTTCCTTCGTGAAGGATAAGTGATTACTTATCCTTCACGGGGACTCATGTTGATGTAATTTCACTTATTTCGATGACATTTTAATTATTTTGAAATAAAAAATTGCGTATGGCACCTATTTAACAACGAAAAAAACGTCTTGCAATAAAAAAATTATGTCTGATGGATCTATCTAAAGGCAAAAGATTAAAAATTAAGCGTTAATAAATGACTTTAAATTAAGAATATTTTCCTGTGCGCACTAATAAACGCAACCACTACCGCCAGCCAGACAGCCCGGACTCTAACTGAAATAGCAAGAGAAACAGTATATCAAAAACCCAACTATACTAAAATGACTTTTTTTTAAACGTTGCTAGCTCCCGTACGATTTGTTCGTAAAGTCTAAACTTATACGAAGAGTTGTTTGTAAAGTGTATACTTGTATAAAGTAAAACTAGTTGTCCTATTTACACTTTTCTTCTTACTTCAAGATTTACACTTTACAAATAAAAGTTTACAAACTTAATTGTTTGATAAGTGATTTCTTTAATTAATAAATTAAGAAAACACTTTCTTTAATTAATTAGTAATTATAAAATTCATTCAAATTAGAATGATGAATTCTAAATTTTATGTGCTAGGAAATCTGAATGCATGTACGTCGGCTGGGGCCTTAAGTGCCAGCCGCCAAACTTCTCCCCACTGCAACTCGCGAGGCCTCAGGACGAGTACCCCGTGGGGCCCGAGGTCATGGAGATGGCGGACCCTACGTTTGCTGATGAGGAGGTGCGGTTTACAAAAAAAATTTTTAATCTTTATTTTTTAGAGGAGTTTTGTACTAATAATTATATTACTAGGTTTTGACCGCAGCTTCGCTCGCTTTGAAATATTTCATTAAAATCGAACGACATATTATATACATATACATAATAGAAAAGTAAGAATTGCAAAGTTTAAAGACTTCAAAAAAAGCTTCCCGCTATTCGATATTATTTCATATTTTAATTTAATTTCCATATTTAAATAGTCCATTATCATGCTCAATATTCACCCATATAACTAACAATTATAAGAAAAATCCAAAATAAATTTCTAATCTTTTGCAGGCATACCGTATCGCGCATCTACCTCCCCCTCCCCCGCCGGAACTTCCCGGGGAGGAGGGAGCCTTCGGGGAGGAAGAGGAGGAAGAAGATGAAGAATAAAGTGTTATTTGTTGTTTTAATTTTAAATAAATGGTTCATATTTGTTTGATTTGGTTGTTTCATTTGGGGAGCTGGGGCTAAGTAATGTACAGATTTGAATAAGGTTTCAGAAGGCTTAATTTAATCATGTCACACGAAAGAAAATATTTAAGCAGCATGGTTTGGGACGTCCAGTCACTCAATTTAGAAACGGGCCGTTTATCATGTAATTGTAATCCTATCACATACACTGACCAAACAGGGATAATCGTGCTTTACTCAAAGAATTAAATGTCTATGATTCATTTAAAATTAATTGTTTGTACTTACCAACTGAAAAATAACTTTTTTATTGCGCAATTACTTTTTTTTATAAATCTGCCCCATTAGATTGAAAATACGTTGCTGTGTACATTATTTTTTCGAGGAATATACACACGGCTTTCACCAAAAAGGGCAACGAGTAACGCAGTAGGTACATCTTTCATATTCCAAATATTCAGAAATAGGATATGAAATTTTAGGCACTTTTTGATAGGCAAGAGATCATGGGCATATTTATAAATTTGTAAATTAGCTTTCATAAAAATACGTCTCATCTCTTTAGGTTGATCTAATTCGGATCTCGTACTATACTGTTATTTTATATCGACAATATCACTCATATACGAACTATTTAGTAGCGACATGTAGCAAGATGTGTGTTAGGTTTTGATATGTTCGGTTTTTAAAATATAGTTCTTTGTTCTTGTCTGTCGATCAAACGTTTTATTTTATTAGAGGTTATGAGCCCAGATTTTTTAGTTGAAAATGACGACGAATTATCTTGTTAGTGTGCCTAAATTGAAAGGACGTGAAAACTACAGCGAATGGGCTTTTGCGGCTGAGAATTTTCTGGTGCTGGAGGGATTGTCTGATTGCATCAAGTCGGAGACTGTACCAGCAGAAATAGGAGCAGCAGGTGACGCGAAAACCAGAGCTAAGCTGATCATGACAATAGATTCGTCGCTTTATGTGCATATAAAAAGTGTACAAACGACACATGAGCTGTGGAAGAAATTGAAGAACCTATTTGATGACTCAGGATTCACGAGAAGAATCAGTTTGCTGAGGAGTTTGATTTCAATACGACTCGAAAATAGTGCTTCAATGACTTCGTACGTGACACAAATCATTGAAACAAGCCAAAAATTAAGCGGTACGGGCTTTAATATCAATGATGAGTGGGTCGCATCGCTTTTGTTAGCGGGATTAACAGAAAAATATTCCCCTATGATAATGGCGATTGAGCATTGCGGCATACCATTGACATCAGACGCCATTAAAACAAAATTATTGGACATGGAAGAAAGTGGAAATGGCAAAGACAGTAGCGCTTCCAATTCCAGTGGAGCATTTGCGAGTTATAAGATGAAACGGAATGTTGGTAACACTGAACAGATGTCAAACTTGTCAAAGTCAAAACCAAAAGTCATTAGATGCTACAAATGTAAACAAACAGGACATTATCGCAATCAGTGTACATTTTCGGACAAAAATGCGTCGAATACAAATAAAAATGAACGCACAAGAAGTAACGCGTTTAGCGCCGTGTTCCTGAATGGTGAATTTTGTAAAAGTGACTGGTATATTGACTCCGGGGCGAGTGTTCATCTTACCGCAAACGAAGAATGGTTGTCAAATGTGTCGCGAGATGTTATGATCAAAGAAATTGTCGTGGCAAATAAAGATAAAATACCAGTAGTATGTACTGGAGATGTGCAGATTACGACAAAGACGCATGCCTGTGAATACGATATTACAGTGGAAGATGTATTATGCGTGCCGAAGTTGACTACAAATCTGTTGTCTGTTAGTCAACTTATATCAAAAGGAAACAAAGTTTTATTCAACAATAATGGATGTCAGATTTTCAACCAAGCAGGAGTATTAGTGGCTACAGCGAGTCTGTTGAATGGTGTGTATAAACTAAACATGCCTGAGTGTTGTTCATCGGCTGCAGTGATGGTGTCCAGTGAAGTTTGGCATCGACGTCTAGGTCATGTCAAGATGGAGACAGAGAGTGATCTGAAGGTACAGGAAAATTGTTCAGATGAAGTGAATATGGTTCCAGTGGAGGAAAAAGACTTGACACCTCAGGAAGATTCACTTGAACAATCAGAGAACTCGAACACAGATGACAGCAGTGAACTACATGTACCTTGTGAAGAAGACACATTAGATAGCTCTGAGACTGGTACAACAGACAGTGAAGACTCCATTATAGTGAACAATGTCAACATAATATCTGGTCCCCGGCGTAGGCAGCAGCCAGACAGATATGGATTTGCAAGTGCTTGTATAAAAGATGACAATATGTTCATGGATGAGATATCCTTGCAGGAAGCTTTGGAAGGTCCAGAGAAAGAACATTGGTTAGCGGCAGTACAGGATGAGCTACAGTCATTCGAGAATCATAGTGCATGGGAACTCGTAGATGTACCAAAAGATGGTACTATAGTGCAGTGCAAGTGGGTGTTACGAAAAAAGTACGATAGTGAAAACAATGTGCGTTATCGTGCTCGTTTGGTCGCAAAGGGCTTCACCCAAAAATATGGTGTAGATTACACAGAAACATTTTCGCCTGTAGTGAGACATACAACTCTTCGACTATTATTTGCATTGTCTGTAAAGTTAGGTATGGATGTTCACCATTTAGATGTCAAGACTGCTTTCTTGAATGGTGATTTAGAGGAAACCATTTACATGAAAATGCCAGATTGTTATAATAGTAGTAGTTCAGATCATAAAGTATTGAAACTTAAAAAGGCCATTTATGGACTTAAGCAAGCCTCTAGAGCTTGGAATAAAAAGGTTGATAATTGTTTGATAAGTAATGGTTACAAAAGGTCAAAAATAGAACCATGTATGTATACAAAGAATATTAATAATTGTAAGACCATTGTGACAGTCTATGTCGACGATTTCTTTATATTTTCCAATGATATAATTGAAACTAATAACTTGAAACAGATTTTATCTAATAATTTCAGCATTAAGGACTTAGGTGAAGCTAAATTATGTCTTGGAATGAATGTAACCTTCAATAAAGATAAAGGATATGTAACTTTGAGTCAGGAAGCTTATATTGATCAACTTTTAAGTAGATTTAATTTAAGTGATTGTAAGACTGTTGATACTCCGATGGAGGTCAAATTAAATGTAAATAAAGGTCCAGTAGGGGCAAATAGTCATGTGCCCTATCAACAACTAATTGGTAGTTTGATGTACTTGTCAGTCTTAACTAGGCCAGATATTAGTTACTCTATAAGTTTTTTAAGTCAGTTTAATAATTGTCACACAAAAGAGCATTGGGAATATGCAAAAAGAGTATTAAGGTATTTAAAACGAACTAAATGTTATGGAATAAAATATTGTAAAGAAGGTAATTCAGAAATAACAGGCTATGTAGATGCTGATTGGGCTTCTAACTCTGAAGATAGGAGATCATATACTGGAATGTGTTTTTTGTTATCTGATGGTGTAATATCATGGGAGTGTAGAAAACAGAAATGTGTAGCCCTCTCTAGCACTGAATCAGAGTATATTGGTCTATCTGAAGCATGTAGAGAAGCATTATATCTTAAGGAATTACAATATGAAATAACCAATAAGATGTACACTATTTGCATATTTAATGATAACCAAGGTGCGCAGAAGCTGTGTGCAAATCCAGCATTTCATAAACGTACAAAGCATATTGATATTAAATATCATTTTTGTCGTGATCTAGTAAGAGATAAAATTGTTAAGGTGCTGTATTTGCCAACAGCTGATATGCCAGCTGATATTCTTACTAAAAGTTTATGTTCAGCAAAACATTATAAATTTATGTTGCTTCTTGGCATAGTTTGTATAGAATAATTTTGTATATGATTGTTTAGTGAATATTGTGATAAGTAGGGGTGTTATTTTATATCGACAATATCACTCATATACGAACTATTTAGTAGCGACATGTAGCAAGATGTGTGTTAGGTTTTGATATGTTCGGTTTTTAAAATATAGTTCTTTGTTCTTGTCTGTCGATCAAACGTTTTATTTTATTAGATATACGAACTATGAAATTTAAATCGGCAATTTTTAAGGTTTGTAAAATGAAAAACAAAACATTCATTATATACAACTTTTATTAATCTTTCCAACAATAATAATAATTATCATTTATCATACTGCTCTTTGTGAACACATCGTTATATAACTTACAGATAGACTGCGTATATAAGCTTATTATTGGACGCCATTTTATTATTCTAAAAAAATATACTTAAAATTAAGTTCCCAAACGCATTACAATATTCGTTAAAACAAATACGAATGAATCAAGTTGTTTTTGCTTATTTTTATAAAATCTATTTCTTATGTTTATGTAACTGCGGAGCAGATAATTTAACTTTTCCGGGGAAGTTTCTCGCCACGTTTTCTTCCTTGACCGCTTTGAGGAGATCCTTTTCCCGGGGCGAAGCTCCCTTATCCCGGAGGAACACTTGCACCGCTGTTTTAGCCGCTTTACCCCGCTTGCTAGTTCCCGGGGTTAGTTTTACTTTGAATCTGGGAAAAAACATAGTGTAGTTTAGTAGTCATCGAGAAAAAATTATCAGTTTTATGTTTTTGGGTTCGATTATAAAGAACATTAGAAGGGAAATGATACATTCACTTACAATGAATAGCTTAAAGCAATAAATAAGAAAAAACACAATTCAAATTAGTTTAAAGAATATTGTTACACTAGCTGCAATTCGCGGTTTCACCCGCAGTGCTCCGCTCCTGTTGGTCTTAGCGTGATTATATTATATGGACTATAGCCTTCCTTGATAAATAGGCTATCCAACACCGAAAGAATTTTTCAAATCAGACGTGACCCGTAGTTGCTGAGATTAGCGCGTTCAAACAAACAAACAAACTCTTCAGCTTTAGATATGACTGCTATGTTTTTGAAGTGAAACTTCTTGGTATCTTTGAATCTTGCCAAAGAAGTTTCACTTCTGACACGTGTGCTCTGCACACACGCTCTTTTTTATTCTAATTTTATACCTGTTTTTAAGACAAACAGAATGTACATTTTCCTTTCTAAAATATATGCTGAATATAAAAATGGATCGCAAAATGTGTTGGTAAGCGCATAACTCGAGAACGGCTGAACCGATTTCGATAATTCTTTTTTTATTATATTCCTTGAAGTACGAGGATGGTTTTTATGTAGAGAAAACGTAAATATGTACCACGGGCGAAGCCGGGGCGGACCGCTAGTGCTGAATAAATATTATCTTTTTTTATCTATCATATTATACATTGAACAAAAAACGCACAGCAGACGAGAAAAATAGCCAAAATACTAACTTATAATTATGCAAAGATGAATACGGAGCCACCACAGGTACGGCGAAAAGCAGTTCATCTTCAGGGAACGGACACCCGGTTAGCTGGCACAGCATCTCTGTGTCTGCGTCGTTCGCGGCGGGGTCCACCTGATGATAAAAACTTGTTATATATAGGATAGAAAAACATTTAGAAGAATGTATTGACGACTTCTACATCAGTCAGAATCGACATTCGAAATCGAAAATTTAACAATAATTCCGAAAGTTTTCAAACTTCGGTCGAGTGAATGGTTCATTAGGACGACAATAAATCTCATTTTGCAACCTTGTCCGCAGTCCGGAACATTGTTAAAATTGCAATTAAATTATTTTTTTGCTGTACTTATGGTCCTGAAAAAAATTCCAAAAGTTCTGCAAACTTGGGGAAGTTTTCGATATAATATTTCATATCACGTATTAAATTTGTAATCAATCTAAGTGTACGGAACATCTTTTAATATTGAATATTAATGTTTTTTTTTATTAAACTGAATGAGGTTGCAAATTTGTAAATAGAAAGAGCATAGGCTACCTGCCTATGTTCTTTCTCAGGGCCTAAAGATTGTCTGTGCCAAATTTCATCAAAATCGGTTGAGAGGTTTAAGCGGGAAAGCGTAACAGACAGACAGAGTTACTTTCGCATTTATAATATTAGTAGGGATTCCAAACGTATCGGTGATAATTTGAATTAATTCGTAGCAATTTTTGAAGAAAAACTTGATTAGGCGCGTTGAGAGTAAAATTTCACGGTCGAATCACAGTAATACCGTCACGTCATGGAGTAATGCGACGATTTTGGTATCTTCGAATCTTATTAAAGAAGTTTGACTTCTGACACGTGTGACACACACGCCTTTTTTGTGTTTTTTTCTCTTTAATTATAATTTACAGTTAAATTTCATTTCGAATCACAGCAATACCGTCACGTCATGGAGTAATGCGACGATTTTGGTATCTTCGAATCTTATTAAAGAAGTTTGACTTCTGACACGTATGACACACACGCCTTTTTGTGTTTTTTTCTCTTTAATTATTATTTACATAAATCGAATTAAAAGCTATAATTACCTCTTGTTCGCCCTCCGGTTCTTCTTCGGAGTCAGCTTCCAATATAAGCGGCGCAGGCGCAGGTATCTTCGGTCCGCGGTTCGATTTCTTGTCTTTTGTACCTTTGGCCGCTTGCTTTTGCGCCTTTTTCGACTCTTTCGCGCTTTTATCCGGCTGAAATTAAGTTATACATAGTTTCGTAATAATTTTTTTATGTTCAATGTAAATTTTTGACCCAATTACGCGAATGATTTTCTTTAATTAGTGCCTAGCCTAGTGATTAATATTAACACAGTTTAGCTGATTCAGAGGATGGTTCGTCGATTTCGATCTAATAATTTTTTGGTTACTGTGTAACAAAAATCTCAGCATACAAACCATGTTTTAGAATCAATATTAACTTTATTATGTTTAGGGCTGATTTTTCAATGCTTGGATAAAACTTATTCGTCGAATAATGTATAAAACTACCATTTTAAAAACGTATTCTAATTGCCCGTATTTGACAGTTTACGTGACATTTTAATATTATCGTGTAATACTTTATTGGACGGATAAGTTTTATCCAAGCATTGAAAAATCGGCCCTAAATTGCTCAAATAAATTAACTTGCTCTTTTCTAGCTTGAGACATAGCTCTTGAGACATAGCAAACTAAATAAACATAGTCTCCTCCATTTTTGAAGTCGGTAAAAACATACCTTCAATATTTCCATCATCAACGCGCGATCTTCATCATCCTGATCCTTATACTTCTCTTTAATCTTCTTCAATTTCCCCTTCTGTCCCCGCTTGGGGCCATTCTTCTGTTCCTTTTGTTCTTTCTGTTCCTTTTGGGGTTTTTCCTTCTTCTGGGGTTTCCCCTTTTTGGGTAATGCGGGGAATTTGAAAGACTGTAGCGTATCGTCACTTCGTTCTGACATTTCTGATATTGTTCTTGATTTTGATTCGATTAGGACCTTCCCTGTGTCGTGGTCTACCTGTAAATCAATAATAAATTAATAAATATTTCAGGGCAATTTTCACACGGCACGATCTGATCCCATACTAAGCTTTCGCTTGTGTTATGGAAACCAGATGGCTGATAAACATACATATATAATTTTAAATAAATACTTATACAGACAATTAACACCCAGACACAGAGCAAACATCTATGTTCATCACACAAAAATTTGCCCCGGATGGGAATCGAACCCACGAACTCTGGCTTGGAAGGCAGGGCTACTGCCAACCAAGCCAACCAGTCAGTCGAAATGTATGGATATATTTTAGAAGGACAGAATTGTTTTGCAGTGGTCTGCTTTTTTGCATCTAAATTTTTAGATGAATTATACAGTCGTTCATGCTGTTTTGCGCATGTGTTCACATGGCAAAACAGATACTTTTTAGTGGTGCCACAATATTGTATAAATTTAAAAAATCATCTATATGACAGTTCAGTTCTGAAATCTAAATCAATTAAGCATTTTATTCAATAAAATTTTTAAATAGTGTGTCAATAAATATCCATTTCTAGTGTCACAATAATTAAAGAAATCTTTGACTATCTATGAAGTGGTTTATGCTATAGACTATAGAGTATATACTATAGAGCATGCATAATAAGCAATAAACAAATAATTTATTCGTACCTTTATATGAGTATCCAATACGCCTTCCGAACTGTCACTATCTGAATCACCATCATCATCCGATTCTTTATCTACTATTTTCTTATCATCATTCTTTTCATCTTCATTTAATTCTTCTTTCTCCTTCTCTTCTACATTATCACTTGGTTTTTCATTTGTACCCACATTATCACTTATCTTATCGACATTATCACTATTTCCGTCAACGTTGTCTTTTAATTCTTGAGCATTTTCACTGTTTTCTTCTATTGTATCTAATTTCTTGTCATCTTCCTTATCAGAATCGTCTGATACTTCTATCTCTTGATCGACCTCATTTTCTGTAATTTCCGATACATCATCAGCGATACATTTCCTTTCGTCTCTATGCCTTTCTATGCAACTATCTTCGAGTCGGAATAGAAAGCTGAACCCGAATTGAAGATGTTCTGGTAGCAGGTAGTTCTTTTTGCCTCGTATCATGAAAGATCCTGTGGTTAGGTATTCGCCGGTTGGCGCGGATTTGGACACTTGGTGCCCGTACACCCACCACGCTCGTGTGAGCACTTTCGCTTCCCATGCTACGCTGAAATTTTGTAGGTTATTTTAGTTATTTACACGTGTTATCACTATCACTACATAGTATAAAACAGTCGCTTTCTCTGTCCCTATGTCCTTTTGTATGCTTAAATCTTTAAAACTACGCAACGGATTTTGATGCGGTTTTTTTTAATAGATAGAGTGATTAAAGAGGAAGGTTTTAGTATATAATTTATTAGGTTTTAGACAAAGCGGGCGAAGCCGCGGGCGGTAAGCTAGTATTATAATATATGTGAAAGTTGTTTGTTCGACGGTGTAGCAATATTCGTGTGTGAAGATAAATAATATAACTATATATGCTACATTATAAGTACTTTTTGACGTGACAACGTCTTATAATTCGATAAAGCCGGCTGCACGCACGAAAAAACATCACTCATGCGGCGTTACCTCGCTCTGAGGCGTTCCATGAAAGGCTTGAAGTGCAAGCGAGAGCGCGGAACGAGCGACAAAAAAGCACAATCGGACGTTGTCACGTTCAACTATCGTCAGTAATCCGACTTTACAGACAACCAATTTTTTTAATACCTATAAGCAACAGCAGCCTGTCCAGCTTCACTCAATGTCTTAGGAGGAGCAGGTCCAGCTGGACACTTGACCACAACAGAAGACGCCCCAGTAACTTCCGCGTGCACGTAAATGTCTGTGGAACGCATGTATCGTTTGACTAGCAGTTCGTTCTGTTGTTGGTCGCGGCCGGCTATTACCTGTGAAATTAATACATAAAAATGTAATAAAGAAACGTTTATATGTGGAGAAAATATAGAGAATAATTAAAAATGAAAATTAGATATATGGACGACCATTTATGGAGAGACAAGAATATAGATATTAATTAAAAAAATATCAACGATAATTGGGCATAGACAAAACTTTATTCATAGAGAAGAATATAAACAATTAAATAATTGAATGCGAAATAATACAAATAAATAATAAGAGAATAAAAAAAGTTGTCAGTTGTGTGTAAATTTCGTATGCGAATGCAGGCTGAAATTTAGGGACTATAAAATACTCGACTTTTAACTACTAAGAATTTTACGTGTATCCATAAAAAAAACAGTATTTTTTATGTCAATTTTATGTCTGTAGTATTAAGACAAGCCTCTATACTTAAAATGAACCAATGCTAGTTTAACATCGCGATCCTAATAACCATTTATTTTAAGTACAAAAAACAACCTCTTCTAAGATTCTTCCTTTAAAGCCTTATTTCTAAAACTTACCAAATAATTATCCGACGTTATGAACCAGTAAAACTTCTCGAACCAATACGTTTTCCTCGCCTTACTTATCGAGCTGATAGTTTGCGCCTCTTTGAGCGTTTGTTTCGTCTTCCGTTCCGCACTTTTGAGCGCTTTGCCCGCTGATTCTACGGTTTTCTGTTGTTTTTTGGCTGCGTTTCTTTTTTGATCGTAGTATCTAGACGTGAAAGAAATAATAATATAATAATACCGCCGAATTTGTTGAGATAAATTAAGTATCTAATAAGTTGTTCAATTGTTTAAAAGCCAAATATTTTTGTAAAAAGAGTAGGTGTTTTTGAATAATAAGAATTTGCCAGGGCTGATAATAATGGTCGCGGAAGAATTCCAACCAATACCCGCGGCCCCATCATTAAAGCGGCTCGACGGAACACAGTGGGGTTTTAGTCGGTAAGAATCCGACATAACCCACGGCTCCTTCCCCGGGGGCCGTGGGTATCTTTGGAAGATTTCCCCACTTAAAAAAAAGGGCTGATATTAATAATTATAGTCTGTCCACTATAAGAATTGCTTTTTGACAGCTCGACGGGTGATACCAAAAGTGATGTTCAAAAGATTATCGATTGTGATACCATTTCAATTATAAATTCAAAATATTATCATAAATGGAATCAGGTACGTAAATAATAATTACAACGTAAACGTACTAATAAGATATGTAATAATAAGACCACATATCTATGCATTGTATGTTAAAACTAAACTAAACTAATATTTTATTATTTATTGATTTCTATCTTACAATTTGGTTGTCTTTACGTTTAAATTATATAACATAATAGAAGAGTTTTTCTGCATTGGATATATTTTACAGAGTATTTCTATCGATTATTTTAATCTATCGACCCATCATTGAATAATTCTGTGTAGGCATCACTAAGTGGGCGGGACCTGTCCATGAAGTACGATAATTATTTGTATGACATTTTAACATAGACAATACAATCCTACATAGGCGTGAAGCTGTCAAAAAGCAAATAATATAATGGACAGAGTATAATGGAGACTTATACTGTCACTGGTAAAAATTTATTCAAGAAAAATGAACCGTCAATCTACTTTTTTATATTGTAAACGAAATATAATATCACAACTTCTTTTCATCGAACGAATGAGCAGAATGAGTCTGTAAGAGTCGTGCATTTTTGGATTTTCCAAAAATTATCCAGTAATATACTAAATTTTATAAACTTTATTTATTCTGCAAACTGAATCTAATATCACTAAATAGTATAAAACAAAGTCGCTTTCTCTGTCCCTATGTCCCTATGTATGCTTAAATCTTTAAAACTACGCAACGGATTTTGATCCGGTTTTTTTTAATAGATAGAGTGATTCAAGAGGAAGGTTTTATTATATAATTTACTAGCGGTCCGCCCCGGCTTCGCCCGTGGTACATATTTACGTTTTCTCTACATAAGAACCATCCTCGTACTTCAAGGAATATAATAAAAAAAGAATTATCGAAATCGGTTCAGCCGTTCTCGAGTTATGCGCTTACCAACACATTTTGCGATTCATTTTTATATAATACTAGCGGTCCGCCCCGGCTTCGCCCGTGGTACATATTTACGTTTTCTCTACACAAAAACCATCCTCGTACTTCAAGGAATATAATAAAAAAAGAATTATCGAAATCGGTTCAGCCGTTCTCGAGTTATGCGCTTACCAACACATTTTGCGATTCATTTTTATATATAAGACTAGCGGTCCGCCCCGGCTTCGCCCGTGGTACATGTTTACGTTTTCTCTACATAAGAACCATCCTCGTACTTCAAGGAATATAATAAAAAAAGAATTATCGAAATCGGTTCAGCCGTTCTCGAGTTATGCGCTTACCAACACATTTTACGATTCATTTTTATATATAAGATAAGATTATGTTTTAGACAAAGCGGGCGAAGCCGCGGGCGGAAAGCTAGTCATAGATAAGTATAATATAAAACTACCCTCAAAACTAACCGTCTAGCATTAGCAAAGGCCGTGAGCGACAGATCAATGTCCACCAACATTGGCTCCATTTGTTCCCCTTCATACGGGTCCTTTAGTAACAGCGTAATGTGATTTGTGTTTAATTTCAGGTTTTTGATAGACGAAGCCACGGGATCGGAGTTGTCTTGCGCAGTTTTGACTAGCAGCTTTATGTCGTCCCAGGACATCTGTGAAATTTGTCAATTTAAAATTATGTAGGTATATTAATATAACTATAACTACTTTTTAGTGTTGTGGGCTAGATTTAAATGAAGATGATTTACTGATTGAGGACCTTAGCTTCATAAATAATAAAAAAAATTATGCCAGTACTTTAGTTGTTAGCACAATTGTGCCTATTAACTAATACAATCATTTACACAACGGCATAATCATTATTAAGCTATTGCATAGCTTCTATCGCGGGCCTTGAGTGCGAGGACCGAATCCAGAAATTCCGTAACGAAAAAACCTCACGCTCCCCACTCCGACGGGCACGGAGGTGTGGCTTGAAGGCATAGCATGCAATAGCTTTACCGCGGCAGTCCCCGAGTGCCACACGTCTTTTTTATATTATTGTTCGAAAACATTCCATCTCAAAGGACTATTTAACAAGATCCGGCTCGAAGGACCATATGATTTTTTGGTTATCTAAGTCTTTTTGCACGCTTTAATTTCAATATAAATTTAATTTTACGTCTTTTGCTTGTTTTTTCTCTTACCTGATTAGCCAAAGCAGTCTGTATTGCAAGTCTCGCCTGTTCAACCAAAGGTTCGTTTCGTGCAATCATTTCTGCCGCCATCATGTCTTCCACTTGCACTTTCTCTAGCTCGGTGATACGTTTCTCGTGGTCTTTTCTAACGTTCTGGAGTTTCTTCATCGCCTCACGTTCTACTTGTATTGTCTGGTGGTTTTATTATAAAAAATGTTTTACTAAAAACTGTGTGTAAGTGGCGTTATTATCAGTATTTTTTTCATTTCCGCAAAACAATACTAACAATCTATAAACTACTTTTTAAGATATTATTAATAGAATATTCTCGAACTGTGAAACA
The DNA here is from genome assembly GCF_061535395.1 of Colias eurytheme. NCBI lineage: Eukaryota > Metazoa > Arthropoda > Insecta > Lepidoptera > Pieridae > Colias > Colias eurytheme. The sequence goes on along the minus strand of NC_142997.1, from coordinate 9,689,547 downwards.
TCGAACATGTTTATACGCAAAAAAAATATAAATAAAAATTTATTCATTCAAATAATGTGTTTGTTTGATCTTGCTGAGAGTAGACGTCTCGCTCGAGCTACTAAAAAGTGCTAACACATCACAACAACGCCGTCGCTGCGGCCGGCCGCAATGACCTAGTTATTACGCTCCGATAGCAAAAACAATTGTTAAGGCGAAGTAAGATTCGTTCGCTAAAATAAATAACCATGAATACCGATAAATCAAAAATAAACTTAAGAACTGAAACTGAACATCTGTTGTACAAGTACTATTCCGAAGAGAAAAATGTACGTGAAAATCTTCAAACCCACGTAAGGCATCTGGAAGAACAAGTAAAACTTCTTCAACAAAAATTGAACTCTTTGACTCCAGTGGAAACGGAAATTCCAGAGAAAAAAGAAATTGAAAAGAAGTGTTCTTCCCATGTAGAATACAGCACTGATGAAGAAGAACTTGCCAAAGAAACGGAGTGGATTAGAACCAAGAGCAGGAAAAAACGCAAATTGAACACTTCACCCACTCATATCTCCGATAAAGAAGAGCGAAATGAGGAAAGTAAGGAGAAAGTAAAACCCAAAAAGGTGCCACTTCCTCCACCTATAATAGTAGATGACATCAGGAACTACCAATCGTTCTTTGATCTCCTCTTAGAAAAGTGGCCAGGGGGCGGCTTTACAATTAAAATTATGCACGGAGAAACCGTAAAAATTAATACTGAAAATGAAACAGTATATCGGACCATCACAGAGTTTTTGACTGCCGATGGCTTTCATTGGCATTCCTATGAAAACAAACAATTAAGACCAATACGAGTTATAGCTAAGAAATTGCACCATACATGCAACCCAGATAGAATTGTAGAAGACCTGAAAAGAAAAGGCTTCAAAGTTGAGGAGGCAGTAAACAAGCTGAGGTGGAAGGACAAGACACCTCTCAATATGTTCATGCTTACCTTTAATAACGGAGAGGAAATAAACAAAATCTATGAGATAACGTCTATATTAGGATGCAGGGTGGAAATCCATCCCTTGAAAACCTCTAAATTAGTTCCTCAGTGTAAAAGATGTCAAGCCTACGGGCACACCCAAAAATATTGCTCCAAGGATCCAAGATGTGTAAAGTGCACTGGTAAACATCTAACTAAAGATTGTAAAAAGCCAGCAGAAGAAAAGCCAAAGTGTGTGCATTGTGGCGCTCCACATCCTGCGAACTATAGAGGATGCATGGTAGCAAAAGAAATGCAGACGCTTAAAAATAAAGCGACAAAAAAACTAAATATCCCAAATCAGCGGAAAACAGCAGATACAAAAGTGGTTCCAGCTGTGAAAGAAAGCAGGCAAGTAAGTGCTTACTTACTTGCTTACTTACTTGCATCACTTTTGCACAAATCGCGAGTGGTAACCAGACGAAAGGAAGCAACCAAATGAAAGACAGCGTTGAAGGAAAACTCAACCAAATTTTAAGCCTTATGTCCACATTTGACGAGAGACTAAGGAAACTGGAAAGTAGCAATAGAAATGCTACATCTACTGCCAAAAAATGACTCAAATACTTAGCATAATGGAATGGAATGCCAATGGGCTTCTTAAACACCACAATGAATTACAAATTGTCCTTGAAATAGAAAATATTGACGTGTGCTTAGTATCGGAAACACACTTCACCAAACAATCATACATTAAATTTAAAGGTTACAAAGTATATCTTGCACTTCACCCAAATAATACAGCTAGAGGTGGAAGTGCAGTGATAATAAAAGAAAAGTTGAAGCACTATGAAATAAGTAAAATCGAAGAACAAGAAGTACAGGCCGTAACAGTATGCGTTGAAACCAAACGTGGTCCTGTATCTATATCAGCCTTGTATTTCCCACCGAGAGAATCTTTTAATAAAGAGAAATACGTTAGCCTTCTCAAGAGTTTTGGCGACAGATTTATTGTTGGTGGTGACTTTAACGCCAAACATACCCATTGGGGCTCCAGGTTGATTACACCTAAAGGCAAAGAACTTCTAAGTGCCATGAAATATATGAACTGTAACTTTGCATCTACGGGCATACCAACCTATTGGCCTACAGATCCAAACAAAATACCCGACCTATTGGATTTCTTTATATATAAAAATATATCATCTAACTATTTAGATATAAAGAGTATGAACGATATGAGTTCAGACCACTCGCCCATAATTCTTAAATTATGTATAAATATTATAAATAAGAATAATAACCTAAGATTAGTAAATAAGAAAACAGACTGGAACAGTTTTAGAATCGACTTGGACACACATATAAAACTTAATATACCATTAAAAAATCCAGAACAACTTGACATTGAAGTCGAAAAATTTATGGTAGACATACAACAAGCAGCATGGAGAAACACACCAGATAGTCACCCTTGTCACAGGGGAGCAGTCTACCCGAAGAACATTATCGAACTTTTACGTGAAAAGAGAAAACAGAGAAACCGGTGGCACCAAACTCGTTTTCCTGGTGATAAAAAGCTACTAAATAATCTCACAAAACAGCTACAGAGAGAGATACAAAAACTAAATGACGCTAATATGACGTCATATCTCAAAAAACTGACTAACGATCGCTGCACAGACTACTCACTCTGGAAAGCTACGAAACATATGAATAGACCCGTTCTGCATATTCCACCAATTAAGGAAGAAAATGGAAAATGGGCTATCCACAATGAACAAAAAGCTAAAAGATTTGCGCAACATCTGGAAAATATCTTTAAGCCATATGATGATGACGCAAATGAACTACCTGAAGATCAAAACCTTAATGAAGAATTACAAATAAAGTCTGTAACACCCAAAGAAATCTCCAACGAAATTAAGTTTAGTATTAACCCAAAAAAATCTCCGGGGTTTGACTTAATCACAGGCGAAATAATGCATAATTTGCCTCGCAAAGCTATAATCAAATTAACAACACTCTTTAACGCTGCATTTAGGTTGAAATATGTGCCTAATTTGTGGAAAGTTGCTGAAGTTATTATGATATTAAAGCCAGGAAAACCGCCAAACGATGTAACATCATATCGACCGATCTCGTTGCTACCAATAGTATCAAAACTTTTTGAAAAACTGTTACTTAAACGGATCATGCCAATACTTGATGAGAAGAAAATAATTCCAGAACACCAATTTGGATTTAGAAAGAAACACTCCACAATAGATCAAGTTCACAGATTAACAAATGTCATCGAAAAAGCGTTTGAAGAAAAGAAAGTCTGTTCAGCAGTGTTTTTAGATGTCGCACAGGCTTTTGATAAGGTTTGGCACAAAGGTCTCATTCATAAAATAAGAACAATGCTACCAAAACAAATTTCAGATATCTTAGAATCGTATATAACCAATCGAGTCTTTAGAGTTCGACAAGACGATGCCTTCTCGGACCTCAAGGAAATACGAGCTGGTGTGCCACAAGGAAGTGTTTTAGGTCCCATCCTATACCTTTTGTACACGTGTGACATCCCAGTATTAGAAAAAAACATTACTGCAACATTTGCTGACGACACTGCTATCATGGCCACAGGCATCACTCACCAGGAAGCAGGAGATAAAGTCCAAGAAGCTGTGAACCAGGTCTATGAATGGACTCGGAAATGGCGGATAAGATTGAACGAATCAAAATCCGTTCACATAAATTTTACAAACAAAAGAACACAGATTGTCCCGATACTCCTTAATGGCCAACAAATACCTTATGCTAACACGGCGAAATACCTTGGTATGACGCTTGACGCTAAGCTACGCTGGAAGGCTCACGTCAAGAAGAAGCGAGAAGAATTAGGCTTGCGCTATAAGAAATTGTATTGGCTTCTTGGAAGATACTCCCAGTTGTCGATACATAATAAGCTTCTCATATACAAACAAGTCCTCATGCCAGTATGGACGTATGGTATTCAGCTGTGGGGCTGTACCAAAAAAAGCAACATTAACATAATACAACGTTTCCAAAATAAAGTACTGAGAGACATTGTAAATGCCCCCTGGTACATCCGTAATGGTGACCTCCACCGTGACCTAAAAGTGGACACCGTGGACAAAATTGTTCAAAAACATGCAGAAGCACATCAACATCGACTTCATCATCACGTGAATGTTGAGGCTATCCAGCTCCTTGATACCACGGACCTAGTGCGAAGACTAAAAAGGACTAAACCTTTTGAGTTAGTGTAGTGATAAGTGAAAAGTGAACAGTGACAATTATCTGTATACCAAAGCACACGAGCAAAGTGACTTACCTACTTCCCCTTAACAGACACTAAGCAAGTGACAATGGACACTCTCTTAGAATAAGTTATTTAGAAATTTAGGTTAACATAAAATTACTTATTAGTCTTGTAGGCTAGATTGTAATTTGTATAAGGTGCTATTTTAATTAGCAACCTTATTTAATAAAAAAAAAAAAAAAAAAAAAAAAAAAAAAAAATTCAAATAATGTTGAATTTATTTGAAAAAATTTGTTTCCTTCGAATATAATTTTAAAAACATATTTTTAAGTTCATTACTGTTTTTGTTCCTTGTTTTCTGTGCAGGATTATGTATCTACTTGTTTGTAATAATCAAGAGTACAATGTTACAAAAAATTTACTTATTACTAAACCTTTAAATCAATCTTCTGTCCTTCCAACGCCGAGTAAAATTCATCGACGCTTCTATCAAAAGTCTCATACTCTACATATGGCTGGTTTTTATGCTGGCTGAACAGTTTTGGATGAAACTCTTGGTTTGTGAAAAAGTCCCCTCCTCCTTCTGGGTTCGGACGCTCCTCTTTCTTTTGGATTATGTAGCCCTGGGGAATGGGAATTTCATTAAATAAAGCAGAAATTATAATTTTGATAAATCTGGAATGGTTGTATTGTGTAAATACTGTCGATAGGTATTTGAAGTGAAACTTCTTTATCGGGGTTGGAAAAAAAATTTAATGTAACATTTTTTAGTTACGCGTGACATTTTTCCGTTACGCGCCATCTTTTTCTTATCCCTACCACGCGTGATTCGACGTATTTCTGTAAAGTTGCATATAGTTAATTATTTTTTGAAAAATAAGGTCATAAAGAAGTTTCACTTCTTACGTGTGTACACTAGTACACGCACACATTTTTTTCTATTATTTTTTTATAGAACTATCTACATACTAATGTAGATGTCGACTACAACTTGTGTTCTTTTGAATAATGATGTCCGATGATAATAATTATGCTTCACATTGTTTGTTGAAGATATATTTCACAAAGTGACTTGAATTTATATGAAAACTTCATAGTATGTATTACATTTCTGAACATACTTACATAACAAAAAATAAAAATAGAGCATTAAAAGATTCCTCCTATTTGAGAAGTAGGTTAAATTGTGTATAGTGTAGTGCTTAATATATTTTTAGTTTTAGTTTTAAATTATTATATGTATGTTAGTCTGTAAGATATTTATTCTATGGGTCTGTACAATTTATTGTCTGTTACCTGAATTAAATATAATAAATAAAAAAAAAAATAAACACATACCTTAGCGACCTGACTCTTAGCTTCGTCCATCAACAATTCGGCCTGTTTCAAGGCAGTGAATAGTTTAGATATATCTCTGTCTATGAAAAACCCTTTACTTGGATCCTGTGATATCTTCATGTTGCCCGTTAGACCGTTGTCTAGTAACACATGGTCTATTATTGCTGATCCATATTCTGTAAAAGAATATTAAACTATGAGATAAATATGAATATATTTTAATTGAATCTTTACCAAACAATTTTCTATTGACTAAATAATAAAAAAAAAAACATTTTATAGATGACTAAGGCTCTGGTGAAGAAAATGAAGACAAAAATAAAATAATTATTTATAACTAGCTGTGCCCCACGGTTTTACCCGCAGTGCTATGCTCCTGATTGTCTAAGCGTGATGATTAGACATCGGATTATATGCATTTGCATATTTGCATATGCAAATGCATAAAACTCTCTATTTACGGCGTTAGTGCATATTTTAGCCTTTTTCCCCAATCGTGCATATTTCGTTAAGTAGCGGGAGTTTTGATTGGTTGACTAACCTTTATTAGCCAATCAGAACGCTCAGCGAGTAAACAAACCCTATTCTGGCATGGTAAAATGGCAAAAAATTACAAAATGGGCTCCATTTTAAGTAAATTTTAAGCCTTTCAAAATAGGGCTAGATTACCCTTTTGGGGCTAAAAACTTAAAACACGGGTTGAATTCCAGAAAAGCTAGATTTAGCCCGAAAAGGTCTAAGGTGGCAAAACTGGTCTCGCGGGTTACAAATGTCACAAATTTGCGCTCGAAAATTGTATATTGCCACAAAAACTATATTAATTTTAAGAAAATTTCACTTTTTTTGTACAATCATTGATTAAAATATGTAAAAATAATAAAGGTTTTTGATTTTGTATTGTGCATATTTTAGGCATATCAGTCGTTTTTAGTGCATATTTCGGCATTTTTTAGTGCATATTTGCATGCATATTTTGGCATTTTGTTAGTGCATATAATCCGATGTCTAGTGATGATATATAGCCTATAGACTTCCTCGATAAATGGGCTATCTAACACCGAAATAATTTTTCAAATTCGATGAGATTAGTGCGTTCAAACAAACAAAGAAACTCTTCAGCTTTATAATATTAGTATAGATGAAATCTAAGGTAAAATATGTCTAATATTTACAATTAAACTACAAAAGCTTTTATTTAAACATAGTTTACTTACCTAAATTAGGATTAAGGATTTTCTTCAAGTTATCCCCAGGTCTGCTTCTCGATAGAATTTCCCGTAATTGTTCCTCACTTGGTGCTTCATAGCTTGTTTTCGCTCTATCCAATGGATATTTCTCTTTTACTGCAAATCTGATAAAAGTTTCAATATAATAAATACCAATAGTATTTAATATAATTTTTATATTCTACTGGCACTCTGCCTGCTGTTATTTACGATTTATCTTTTTGTTTTTATAAATTTATCCAATCCAATAAGGATAATATTTTAAAATTTGTTATAATCAATAATTATTATCATGCGAAAATAATAGTAAAGCAGTATGATTGTGAAACCATAACAGACAGACATACAAAAATTACAATTTATAAATCATACTAGCTGTAACAAACCGCCCGCGGCTTCACCCGCTTTGTCTAAAACCTAATAAATTATATACTAAAACCTTCCTCTTGAATCACTCTATTTATTAAAAAAACCGCATTAAAATCCGTTGCATAGTTTTAAAGATTTAAGCAAACAAAGGGACATAGGGACAGAGAAAGCGATTTTGTTTTATACTATGTAGTGAGTGTTGTACTAAGAGTGACCTCTTACATAATCATATAAATATTAACAGACAAGCTTTCCACCCGCGGCTTCGCCCGCGTTTTCAAAGAAAAACCCCCATAGTTCCCGTTCCCGTGGGATTTCCGGGATAAAACCTATCCTATGTGTTATTCTGATGTATAAGCTATATTGTGGTAAAGTTTCATTCAAATCCATTCAGTAGTTTTTACGTGAAAGAGTAACAAACATCCATACAAACTTTCGCCTTTATAATAGTATTAGGATATACACACCTGACTTTATCCCCCTCCACATGAGGCCGCAGTACATTCAAAATCGTCCAATTATAGTCTGTCAATACAATATTACCCCTATCATACAATTCCAGAATAACATGATACGCAGCCTCCCCGCTACCAAACTGTAGATCCACTATACGATCTATACCAAGCTGTGTGAGGTGTTCTAAACGTTTGTTTTTTAAATGTTTGCGGAGCTGAAAGAAATTTTTGTTGTTTTTATTTATTTATTTATGACACTTTATTGTACAAGTACCAGTAATAAAACCATAATTTAACAAGAAAACATGAATATGGTAAGTGCACAAAAGGCGGCCTTATTGCTTAAAGCAATCTCTTCCAGGCAACCATAAAAATAAAGGACATGTACGATGCTGGTTAAACGCGAAGGCGCAATCATAAAGAAAATAAATAAAATCAAGGTAATGAAAACAAAATCAAAAACTATATACTCAAATTTCGACGGACCGAAGGACGATTTTTAAAAACACAAGATTTAATTTACACGTCTTTAATTAGTGCTTTCTACATTCAGAATGAATTAAAAAAATACTTAAACTAATAAACTTATCTCTAAACAAAAATGCAGCGTTTGAAGAAATACAATATGTATGCATTAAGGCGATGCAGGGTGGCCATAGTTTGCTGCGTTAACAAATATGACATCGCTCGCATGTACTGCGGGTGGCCCCGATATAACTCCTCCATCCTCAGTTTCAAGAAAATCTGAAGGGTTTTCTTGAATACATATTTTTCTTAATTTAGACTTAATAACTATGACGATTACAATTATAATTACGATTAATACAAAAGTTATAATGTTAATCACTCCGACGGCACTATTCACTGTACTATTAAACTGGTTTTCACTATTTTCACTATTTTCAATTAAATACCTAAGCATATTTATGTCAGTTAAATTTGCACCCTTCAGGTTAACAGGCTTCCTGTCGGTCTGGGAGTTCATCAAATTTGGTAATATAATTTTTGGTAAACTTGGGTATATAATATCATTTCCATTCGCTTCATATTTCTTTAGTGTTATATCTCCGATTTTCACGTAGCAGCCAATCTCGTCTAACGCCAATAAATAAGTACCACGAAGAAATTCTTGGGTTACCTCATTTTCACAGACCTTAGTAAGTACTGTTTCCACATTTACGTAAAGTATCCATCTATTTGGTAGAACATTGTCGATTTTCACGTCATCTATGGAAATGGGAATCTGCTGACAACTGGAAACATTTGTGGATAGCCGCAGAAGATCGGTTAAACAATCATCTTTATATAATGTTGATGTCAGTATTTCCGGGCATAGGAACCGGTCTTCATCAATTTCTTTGCATGGTTGTGAAAGTGGCATCGTTTTCAACCCCTTCACAAGGACATATGGGTATTTGGGAAGGATAAGGGAAGTCTGACCTTTTTCTTCGTTAAATATAGGCAAAGGTATTATTTTAAAATATGAGTAAATATCATCAGTAATTAATGGAATAGTCATTACGAATTTTATTTGACTTTGTTTTACATAAGTTTGTACTTCTATTAATTGTTCGATTTTAAGAACATTATCTAAATTTACTGGAAATGGTAACTTAGAGCTAGTTTCAATATTTTTTAATAAAAGCAATAATTCCTTCGTATCTACAACGGATTGGTGTAAAAGTTTAATTTTACTAAAAGCTACAGCAGTTTCAATTTCACTTAATCTAACGTAAATAGACATAAAATTATGTAAAAATGCAGAATATGTATGTATAATTTCATTAGTCTTTTGATGTAAATTTGTGTCATTTAAAAGCGAATCAATTACATTTAGCTTATTCTGGATTGCAATGAAATTGTTATTAGATATTTCAGCTACATTTAATAACGAACCCACCATCTCAGTAACGATCGTCATCTTATGTATTATAGAGTCTTGTTTAGTCTTTAATTTTTCAATAGTGTTTTCGAATTGTATAGCATCTTCGTTGTCGAGGTTACCGGTGATAATTTTTATAACTGAACCAAGTGGATTTAATAAACCACGTTTAGATCTAGAAGACGGAATTAATTGTTCAAATTTATCAATAGTATAATTCATATGATAATCTGTTTGTAATTCTGTTGTAATAAAATCGGAACCTAACGCTTTTACATCAATACAACTATGAACCTGATTTCTAAATGATAGATAACTATTTATATTAAATTCTAAATCATCATATATTAACTTTAAATCTAACACCTTAATAACTCTCCATGTGTCATTGCTGACGACTGCATAGCCTTCACGGAGGGGTAGTATTCCGGGGTTCCGTTTAATCTGGTGCAGTTGAAGGCCCTGGTTTTGGATCACATGGATCGTCAGAAGCAGTAACCTGCGGAGGACGCTTAATGTATTTAATTGTAACTTTAGTCTCACGATTGTGTGTCGTTACTGGCACAATATTTCTATGGGTTGGTCCCGTGAAATAATTCTGATATGTAGGCCTATCTTTAGCACGTCTCGTGTTAAGTCCTTTAATGTAAACTGAATATCCTATGTCTATGTTAAAATCATTTTCACCGCCATGCTTATCCTTAATAACCTGTTTCTTATGAATAATTTTGTCTGTAAGATATTTGTATAAGAGTTTTGTGCGTTTGTGGTGATCTTTTACAAATTGTTGAGTTAATTGTTTATTAAAATCTACAGCTTGATCTAGAATCAGCATGCCTTCCGTATCAAGATCGCGAGCTGAATGAACCGTATCTGAATTTTCGCTATTATTGTTAGACGCAGTCAAGGTGCTGCTTTCCATGGTTATTGTACTACTATCAGGTGACAGAATCGAATATGGGGACCTTGGGCGATTATTTTTAGTGATAGGCACTGTTCGGTCTGAATCAAACGAAATTGTAATCGGCGTCAGGGGTCGGTCACATTTTCCCGCCTGATCGTTACTAACTTTTACTATTTCATCGGTCAATTGTTTTTGAAGATTTCGATCCTTTTCATCTACATTAACTTTCATTGACACGTCGACTATTGCTGCTGGCATACGAACGCTTTCACGAAAAATCTGAAAATCTAATATAGCGTCACCGTTCTGAAGGTTAGTTGGAATTGATACTCTAGTTTCTGATCGAGGCTCTAAAGTGATTCTTAACGGAGGGTTATATATAATCGGTATTTTGGCGTTAAATGTTTCTAAAACTTGGTGCTTCATATCGATATTTGCATCTAGTTTCTTAAGTAAATCAGATCCGATTAATCCATCATACTTACTGTCTACATTGTATACATAAAATTTGTGGGAAAGTGCGCTTCTAAAAGTTTTTAATAATGGAATTTCTATAACCTCATCATGAGTGCTTTGCGCATGGGTACTAACAACTGTAAATTGTTCATACTGTTTATGATCTCTAAAATATTCTTCTGCTTTGGCCGGACTTATAAAGGAACGACTGCTTCCTGTATCTATGAGAAACTTTGCTTTTATTTCGGGAACTATAATATGTGGTAATTTTAAGAAGCTGTCACAATAATTTAAATTAATTATTTCGCTGTCTCGTCGGAGGCCGGTAACAGGAAATTCATTATTGTCATGAAAATTGCTTTCAATTACTTCCGGATCGGTATACTCGTATAACTCGTTCGCGGCGTCTTCTTTATAATCTAAGGGTGAGTTATCGTAATTTTCATAATTTGGTTCATCGCAGTAATATATGTTATGAGTTACGTTTTGCCTCATAGGTGCCGTACGCATTGATACATCGCTATTTAAGCCGGGGTTCGGTGCCTGGGCATGTTGTATGCCAAATTTAAAACGAGGTTGGTCTGTTTGTTGATTTGGGATTCCTAATTGATAACCGGTATTTTGAAAAGGTCGCAATTGGTGGTTATTATTAGATTGTGTGCCAAATTTATAGCCTTGGGCTTGTGGTGTTTGCTTTAACTGTTGCATAAAATTTGGTCGAGGTGGTTGCATTAAATTTTGTTGGGGTTGTTGGGCGAAATTTGGTCTATAACCAATTGGCTGTTGAGGACTGCCGTATTTAAAGTTTTGATTTATAGGCATTGTAATAAAATTAGGTTTGAATGAATTTTGAAAAGTGTTTTGGGTTATAGGTTTTGGCTTACTAGTCTTTGCATTATATTGTTGTATAAAATTTACTTCTTCCGTAACTACGCTAAGTGCATTTTCTAAGTTTTTACAACCCCTTAATCTAACAATCCGGATCATGTCCTCCGGGAGGTTGTACAGAAAAACATTTAACGCAGTATTATTGTATATGATCATTTTCGCGGCTTTGACCCCTTCGTCCGTGAAGCGGTTCACCTTTGAAAATAGGGAACTTTTTACGTTTTGTATTCTGTGGCAAAACTGTATGTAACTTTCACCTTGTTTTATTTTTAACCCTTCTAACTCTAATGCTATACACTCTTCCGATCGCGGGTCTCCGAAATGTTGGGTAAGTATTTCTTTCAATTCAGTCCATGAAGTTATATTTTGGTAATCACTAAGCAGTGAAGCTGCCTTACCGATAAGCCTGCTCGTTATGGCATGGTATACATATAAGTTTTGTGCGTTATTACTCGCATCTTGGAATGACCTTATAATATATTCACTTTTATTAATAAATAGGTTTAACAGTTTTTCATCCCCATCAAATTTGGGAATGATACATAGTATTTCTCTAGGAATGAGTTTAATCTCTTCCATTTTGCGTAGTTTTATCGATTAAAACACGAAATTAATGAAAGTACCTAACACTTAAAATCACTAACTAATAACTAACAATTAAAATTAAACACTAAAAATTACGACTTATCACGATAATTGTAATGAACAAAATCAAATAAACGTAATGATTAGGCCGACTATTTTGGGTCGGGGATTTCGTGAAAAACAGGGAATATGAAAAACAGGAGTGAAGAGGTCTACTCACAGTCTGCTCGCTCCCATGTCCTTCACTTATGATCCTGAATGCTCGTCCTTGAGGTCTCCGTACGCGTTTCACTGCAGCGATTCAGTTTTTTACGCGTACGCGTCGCGGGAGTTATTTATTTAGTTCGAGGATACTCGTCTGTACCGCACTATCACAGGTCCTTAATTATGGCTTTACTGATAGCTCGGCAGCAGGATAATATCGAGTATCCTACCGGCTGCGCCACTCAAATTTCGACGGACCGAAGGACGATTTTTAAAAACACAAGATTTAATTTACACGTCTTTAATTAGTGCTTTCTACATTCAGAATGAATTAAAAAAATACTTAAACTAATAAACTTATCTCTAAACAAAAATGCAGCGTTTGAAGAAATACAATATGTATGCATTAAGGCGATGCAGGGTGGCCATAGTTTGCTGCGTTAACAAATATGACATCGCTCGCATGTACTGCGGGTGGCCCCGATATAACTATATACAGGGATATCATTATAACATAAATAATTGTTGTTGTTAGTGATTTATGTGGATAATTAAAAACTTCTGGTGTTTATTTAAATGGCCTTGTTAACAAGATCACCTGAAACATATTCCAGGTCTAATATATTTTGTTTTTCTTGTGACTGATTGAAATATTATTGTTTCAGACTATAGCCAACTCAATATTCTTAGACAAAACTGTCATTTAGAATAGCCATATATAATATAAATTTAAATAAATCTTTACCCTCTTCATTTTGATAAAGTTTTTTATCAAAAGCATACTGCTTGTTAATGAAAGTATTTTACTTTAGAATATTTTAAGGTTTACTTGGATTCTTACCTTCATAGTAAACCCTGATGGTGCTACATTCTTTGGCCATTCAAATTGTGTTGTATGGAATCTATTCCCGGATTCCAACAACAATACACTCTTTTCTTCAGATCTTTGCAGACGAATCACATATGTTCTATTGTCTATATCATATACCTGATTTACTCGCATACCAACTAGCCTGAAAATAGTAGGTAATATTATTGCATATGATAATGAAATAGACCAATGTTCAAGCATAATTGAAAAATCATTAACAATTTATATAAACTTTTGATGAAATTCGGTTTCAATTCAAAGTAATTATAATCTATAATATTTTGTTCAATTAAATTACATTTCGTGAAGAAATTCACGTTTGTTTTTTAAAAACTAACCTCTGAAGTTCAGTCACCATACAAACTATGTCGTAAGTATTAAATCGTGTCTTCATTTTGATATATTTTATTTTATCACTTCATGAGAAATTTAATATTCTATCTTTCTTGGGTAGATTCTACCTGTGGATACTACTTATTGCCACGAAGAAATTATTAAAAACACTGCATAGACCTTTTTCTATGCGTCAATGCGTCAACGTATTTATTTATGACGTTGACCGGTTGACAATCAGATGTTTTGTGTATGAGCTCCTCCACAGATAATTAAATAATAGCTTATCTGTGCTGTGAAACTACCAAAAAAATTAAAATGTATGCTCTCATTTTTCATTTGATTTAATACATCATACCATAAGAGTCTTCTTAAAAATGATATAATCGATATAATAGAGTATTATGAGTGTATGTATTATTATTTATTAACTAAATCAAAAATGTAGGAAACTTTATTTCTAAACGTTGTGTGAACGTTGTCTGTCAGTGTCAACATCATATTTCGGTGATTTTCAGGTTATGTTTAGGTGAAATGTTTTTCAAAGTTTAAAAACAAATATTAAAATGGTCGCGGAAGAATTAAAGGATTTTAAACTAAAACCTATGAAATGTGAACTAAATTATCTTAGTAAATCCGATGGTTCTGCAATATTATCACAGGGTATGTTGTGGTTAGATTTTACATACATACCTATTTCTGAAATAATTGTAATTAAAGTAACAATAACATTTATTCTTTAATATGATTATAATATAAACTATATTCAATATTATAATCTTATATATAAAAATGAATCGCAAAATGTGTTGGTAAGCGCATAACTCGAGAACGGCTGAACCGATTTCGATAATTCTTTTTTTATTATATTCCTTGAAGTACGAGGATGGTTCTTATATAGAGAAAACGTAAACATGTACCACGGGCGAAGCCGGGCGGACCGCTAGTAGTTCTATACAAATGAACCGACTAACTTTATGTAATTTATTAGTGTATCAAATTCATTTAGTACCAAAATCTCTTTAAAAAGTTTTATTATGGTAAGTTATAATTTACTCTGAATTTCAGGAGAAACAGTAGTGCTTGTTAGTGTAAATGGACCTCTAGATATAAAAACAACAAGTCAAAGTGTGGAAAAGGCAACTTTAGATGTACTTTTCTGTTGTAAAGGGGGAAAACCATCAGTTGGTGATAGGTAAGTCAAATTGTGAAAGAATATGCAGTTTTTTAAATAGTTTATTTTATGAATATTGTTATATTTTCATACCTTAATACAGCCATGTATGAATTTAGCAATTTTTCTAGTTTTTAATTGATAAGACACTACACCTAAGCAAAAAATTCGAGTATCGTGTTCTAATATATTTCTTTATCTATTTCAGATTTAAGGAGAATGTAATACGGCAGACATGTGAAACATCAATATTGGGGTGTTTGTATCCTAGAACTGGAATTACTGTGACAATACAGGAATTAGAGGATTTTGGTGGGGTAAGAGTATTCTCTTTTTTTTGTTAGGAAAAGTGAGTTAATAGTGAGTATAGAACTATGTTCCTGGGTTTGATTTGTGGTGAGAACAAAAATAAACTCATTTTAATAGGAAAAATTATAGAAAGGTCATGAATGTTGCAGTTTAGGTCACTATGCACAGAAAAATACAACTAGCCCCTTTTTATTTATGTACTTTATAATTATTATGGAAATTATTGCTCCTAGCAATTGAGGAATTACTACACTGTTTTTGACTTGCACTGTGCATTTCACTTTACTAGTTCTTTTGAATTTGATGATATTTCAACCCTACTGCCTAGAAATAAAGTGGTTTACACTTTCAACTGTATTCCAAATTTCAGCTACTATCATGCACAATAAGCTATTCTTAACATCCTGCTGAACAGTCTTAATTTAGTACTTCATAACTACTCTATTATGTATAAGTTATATTCCACATTACAGCTTCTCACCTGTGCAGTGAATTGCACATGTCTAGCGCTGCTCAACGCGGGTGTATCCATGCGGCATACAGTCGCCGCAGTCAGCTGTGCGGTGGACGCCCGAGGTGATCTCGTGCTTGAGCCCACACATGAGCAAGTTGAGAGTGCAGCGGCAGTGATGTACTTTGTGTTTGAGAGTCGGAATAAGGATTTTGTTACGGGTGAGTCGAGATTGGCCTATATTTGGGCATATTTTATTTTGAAAAATTTAAATTCAGATCTATTTTTAAGAGATCTACTGTTTATATTATAAACTAGCTGTGCCCCGCGGTTTCACCCGCAATGCTCTGCTCTTGTTGGTCCTAACGTGATTATATATAGCCTTCTATAACCTTCCTCGATAAATGGGCTATCTAACACCGAAATAATTTTTCAAATCGGACCAGTAGTTCCTGAGATTAGCGTGTTGAAACAAACAAACTCTTCAGCTTTATAATATTAGTATAGATTATAATTATAATAAAATATAGTTTGATTTTTATACTGATTCTTTTTAACAGGTTTCACAACAGGCACCTTCAGCGAAGATACCTACGACGAAGCAATGGCTCGATGCAGTTCTGCCAGCGACCTTGTTTTCAAGTTCTATAGAGAAATAGTGGCAACATACTGTGGTGTGATTGGATGATAGTATAGGCATTATTCATTAACTGGCAACCCAGTTAATGAATAATGCGTTTGATTGTGTGGGTTTCCAGTGAATATAAATTTTTAGCTTTCGGGATATTGTTAAACTAAAATTGGGATGCTATTGAGTTGAGTGAAATAGAATACATATAATTAATTATTTGTGAATCTGGAAAAAGATTGTAGTGATACAGTGCAATGATAAACTCTTACTTTAATTGCTCGTCGTGTTATAACGGGAATTGGCAAGTTTTTAACGTGCCTATTTCTATCTGACGGAAATATTGCTACTTTTGCATTTATATTTAAAAAATGACATTTAGTCCGACGCGGACGTTAATAAATACTTCTCATTATAGAATGGCTGGCAACCCTAACAGTGATGTTGTTTTGACTGAAGTTCAGAGATATTCCCTCGTTATAATTAAAAATGAATGTTACTGTGACATTTTTTAAATAAATCATTAATATTTTTTTTTCTTGTTTTACTTTTTTGTAAGTAAGTACTTAGTAGCTACTACTTAAGTAGTACATAAACGTAAACCTACAGTCTAAAGAAAATTGACAACCTACGCGACGCTTATTTTTAACGAGTACTACTCGTTAAAAACACTTAAAAACTTACGGTCTCTAATAAAATGTTACTCATTCGCTATGCAATGGATTAGTTATTGCAATAACCTGTCTTGTTTTTATGATTGACGTATCATGTGAGCAAGAGCAGGACACAGCTATGGTAGAAAATGATAGAAATTTATCCATTGTTTAACTTTTTATTAAAAGTAAGGCCGTTAATGTAAAATTAAATGGTGTAATAGATATATAATATTTTAACAGGTTTGAAGGTAAACGCATAACGATACATTTTAATTACCTAATCTTATATATAAAAATGAATCGCAAAATGTGTTGGTAAGCGCATAACTCGAGAACGGCTGAACCGATTTCGATAATTCTTTTTTTATTATATTCCTTGAAGTACGAGGATGGTTATTATGTAGAGAAAACGTAAACATGTACCACGGGCGAAGCCGGGGCGGACCGCTAGTTTTAAATATAATTACTTAACTACACATTTCAATAAATTTTACATTGAATGAACCTATTTTACTGAAATTTGAAAAACAGTAACTCATTTACTGTTACGTATGGTCAAAATGGCCTACACACTTGACTTTATCAAAATTTTCAGTTGTGAATATCACGCTGCTCTTTAAAAATAGATACGCACCTTTCTTTGAATACATAGGTCCCTACGGTAAAAAATATCAATAAAGCCAAATGATAATTTTTTTAAGACACGTGTATATAAATATTCTGTGAAAAGGATTCAATTGTTCTGTGGGTCCAATATATACCTACTGCATAATACTACTAGACGTAGTATATTATTATTAGTCTGTGACTGTGCTACTAGTATAGTATTATTTTATCTGTGATACCCACCTATTTTTCAAAGTTCGAGCCCGAATTTAAATATCAAAAGGAAAACGGCGGGAAACCATCAAATCATAGCCAAAGTTATAAACAAAAATAATTGAATGCAATCCTTTGCGGTGCCGCTACCGAATATAAACAATGCAGGGCAGCGCATAATAAATTGTTTTCGAGTTAGGCTTGTGGTACACTGGGGTTTGAAGATCATTGATAGATAGATATATTGTGTTGGTACTTACGATTTTTTCATAACATAACAATTCTCAAATAGTATTCACTTATTTGGGCAGTTAAATTTTGAACATTAGGTACCTATTTGATTTACGTATTTTGGATAAAATTTATAAGAGTGATTTAATAATACTCTTGTATGGGTATTGGGTTTTTCTATGTTCTAGATATAGTGTTCGACGAATTGTGACAACTTTGCGTTTTATGACGGCGTACGTGGGTAAACTTAGCTAAACTGAATCGTATACAAGTTAGATTACATTTTTAAATGTTCCACGCAGCACCCATTGCACCACAAACCTACACAGAGATACGTATTGGCGGAAAAAAAAACCAAGATGGTCGATCGACGCGATTTGATGCAAATGGCGAACGTTAAAGTGCCGCCTGCACATTTTAATGTCGCCAGTGATGGTTAGCGAGCGACATTTTTGCTCTATTTACCGGGATCCGTTTGTGAATTTGATTTGAATAGCAATCACCCGGTTGCATCGGTAAGGACTAAGGAGCTATTAGTTTTACTTTTATGCACTAATACATGACAACAAAACAATCAGGATCCCCGTCTGTCTATCACCTCATTGCTATGAGTAAGTACACAGATATTTTTTGTGTACATGAATGCAGAACATGCAAGATAAAATTATACCTACCGAGTTATGAAAATCGAGTCTTCAGTATGAAAATGTTCTTTTTCTCTTTGGAGAAGAGAAGAAAACATTTTTTTCCTTCTGTTTTTAATGGGTCTTCCAAATCCCAGAAGTTCAATCAAGCTATTATAATGTACAAAGGACAGATTTGAGCGAAATGGCGCATTTACATTACAGATTTTCATTACAGACTAGCGGTCCGCCCCGGCTTCGCCCGTGGTACATATTTACGTTTTCTCTACATAAAAACCATCCTATCCTCGTACTTCAAGGAATATAATAAAAAAAGAATTATCGAAATCGGTTCAGCCGTTCTCGAGTTATGCGCTTACCAACACATTTTGCGATTCATTTTTATATATAAGATTTCAAGCGATCTATTGATTAATTCAATTTAATTTCGATTGGGTAGGTAGGTACTGTTAGATGAAATCAAGAACGCACATCACTAGTCGCGGCCACGTCCCCTCCCTAATGCTGGAGATGTCAGTCTATTGCGCGGGAAGAAAGCAGTGTGACGCGACATTCCGTTTGGATATATTAAAAGCTATTAATTCATTAAAAGTCTTTATTTAATATCTTATTAGATTCAGAAGTGGGATGTTTCTCACGAGCACAAACGATATATGTGATTTTTGGCATGATTAATTCGTTAACAAAAGTGTGTTGAAGTTTTACTAACCTAACTAATTGGTGACGGAAAACTTACTTGTTGAACTTTAATTTTGCAATAATGGATGCTTTTCACTGTTAAACGCTTAAACTAACTTTGGTGTGGGCTTTTGTTGTGTTTTATGGACAATTGTTGCTTTCTTAATGATAAATCTTATTGTGTGACCTTGCTCGCGGTACACGTGGTGACAAGTTTGAAATAAAAAGTTGGTGTGGTATATTGTGCAAGAGACCTTGGTGAGCTCCATCCATATTGTTTCTTTTCATATTGTCTTAATTCTGTTTGGATTACTAGAACATTAAATAAACAATAACTAGTGAATATTAAAACATTCTAAGTGTGTGGACTATTATAATAATAAATTATAATATTTTGAATTTATAGAAGATAATTTTAAAAACTTAATTTCTATTTTATTTCTTGTGTGCGTTATATATATTGGACAATTACTATAGAATAACATAGAGGTGTATATGTGTGAAACAGAACAATTTAATAAAAACCTAAGTCTAATTAGATTCTTGATATAGAACAATTTGTTATAAACCTAATTTTAAGTAGATTGTAATTAAATAAATAAGAGTAATATGGGTCGCTCCAAGGATAGGAAACGGGCTCATAGTAGCTCAAGTTCTTCATCTTCTTCTTCTGGGGAAGGTGGGAAAAAGCTGAAAAGTAGGATAAGGAAGAAGGAAAGGAGGATCAAGGATTTGAAAGAATTAGTCAGACAGTTAAGAAAGAAGAATATGCCCGCTAGGAGTGGGACACCACCCATATCTAATTCGAGTACTAGTTTTGATAAGGATATGCGACCTGTTGTGCGTTATGTAGGGCGTAACGACTTTGTACCAGAATTTAACCCCCAAACAACATCAGTATCGATTGAACATTGGATTCGGAACTTAGAGAGCACAGCCAAGATGCATGGGTGGGATGAACGTACCCTAGTATGCAATTGCACCTCAAAATTGAGTGGGTACGCTAAAGCGTGGTATGAACAACAAGCTTCATATGAGATTAATTGGGACGAGTGGAAGGAAAAGTTAATAAAGGCATTTCCTTTCACCAAGAATAAACTTTCTCAGATTAGGGAACTCGTCAATAGGGTGAGGTTGCCAGATGAGGACCCAATTGAATTTTTCTACACAAAGCTGGGTATTGGAATGTCTTGCCATCTGAGTGATGAAGTAATAACTGAAGCTGTCATTGGGACACTTGGTAACAAGCTGTGGGAAGTTGGTGCTAAGTCAGCCGGGTGCCGTGATAGTGGTTCTCTTTTGCAATACTTAGCTAGCATTAATTCTGCAGATTTGGGCAATGATAATGGTCAGCCAAGCACCTCCAGACCTAGTGACCAAAAATTAAATAAAACAACAAAATGTTTTTCATGTGGCAAAATTGGCCATAAGGCTAGCAGGTGCTATAGGAGTACTAAGAAGACAACTCAAATTCAGAACAAAAATAAAACTGACAAAAGATGTTCATTTTGTGATCGGGTTGGTCATGTTGAAGCTGACTGTTTCAAGAAACGAATCCAGAAACATTGCAATTTCTGTGATATTAAGGGCCACACTCTTGATGAATGTAGGAAACGGTCCAGAGCGAGTCCTCAAAACAAACTGGTCCGAAAAGTTCAGACAGTATGCAATGATGTCTCAGACAAAAAGTATTTTAAAACTGTACTGATTAATGGGAACCCTGCTGAAGCTTTTGTTGATTTTGGTAGTTCTTGCAATACTATGAAGCAAAGTTTTTGTGAGCAACAAAAATTGGAATGCACAACTAATAATGACATGGTTATAAAGGGTTATGGCGATGCTCTTACTCTACCTCTTGGTTTGACTACAGCTGTGTTGACGGTGGATGGACTTGAGTTGAAGACTAAGTTTTATGTAGTACCAGATCAAGTTCAAGATTTTGATATTTTAGTGGGACAACCATTTACTGAAGCGGAAAATGTGGTGGTGGTTAAGACTGCTTCTCAACTTAGCGTCTTCAAAAGGGATATGGCTTTGGAACTCGCAGAGCTGTGTGAAGACATTGAAAAGGTGCGCCTCTACCCTTATGTTGATGTTGTGTTAAATCCAGGCTTGAATAAAGTAACAGTCAGAACTGAACCATTGGCTAGGGGTATCATGGATGTGAAGCCCAGTGAACAGAGACTGCCAATGCATGAAAAGGACATACTGAGTGGGGAAGTAGAGAGTGAAGATGGATCAGTCGTTATAAAACTTATAAATAGGACACATGGACAGATTGAACTAAAAAGTGAAGAATGTGTAGCTCGAGCTGAATTAAAGAACATGGTCAAAGAACCAGTGAATGTACCTAAATTGGGTGATCACTTGACTGATGAGGAACAGGAAGCTTTAAACTCACTTCTCAAGCACTATAGCGGGTGTTTTGCCAGCAACGGCATGGAGTTAGGGAACTGTAACATTGAAATGAACATAAAATTGACAGAAAACAAGGTAATTAATTACAAGCCATACCGGATGTCCTTTCATGAGAGAGAAGTGGTAAGAAATATTGTGGCAGAGTTACTTGAAGCTCGTATAGTGGAGAAATCAACTTCGCCTTATGCAAGCCCTGTACTGCTAGTGAAGAAGAGGGATGGGGGCTATCGCATGTGCGTTGACTATCGAGCATTGAACAAAATTACCGAAAAAGAAAGATATCCCCTACCTGTTATTCAAGATCTACTGGACAGACTTGTTGATAAGACAATGTTCTGTTGTTTGGACCTGGCGAATGGCTATCACCAGATTAAAATAGCAGCAGACTCGAGACCTTACACGGGTTTCGTCACACCTGATGGTCATTTTCAATACCGGATGATGAGTTTTGGGCTTTGTAACGCTCCCGCCGTATTTCAGCGGGCCATGAATGAAATACTTGCTCCTGTTATTCATGAGTGTGCGGAGGTATACATTGATGACGTCATAATTTGGGGTAATGACGTCTCTAGTTGTCTGGACAATCTCAGGAAAGTTTTAGAGTTGATTGATGCTGCTGGTGTCAAATTGAAGCGGAGTAAGTGCTCATTTCTTACCAAAACTGTAGAATATCTTGGACATGAGATCCATGGAGGAGAGATACGACCATCTTCTCACAAAATAACAGCTGTTGCGGACTTCAGGGCTCCCTGTAATGTCCACGAGCTTCGTCAATTCTTAGGGTTGGCGAGCTACTTTCGCAAGTTTATTAAAGGGTTTGCTACAATTGCGAAACCACTTACAATGTTGACCAAGAAGACTGCTGAGTGGAGCTGGGGTACCGAACAGACTGAAGCTATGGAAACATTAAAGAGGGTACTTACTTCTGATCCAGTCCTTGCAATTTATAATCCGAATCGTGAAACACAGATCCATACTGATGCTTCGAAGTTGGGTCTGGGTGGAGTGCTACTACAGCGACAAGAAAATGGCGACTGGAAAGCTGTTGCTTACGCGAGCAGACAGACCACAGCTACTGAGGTAAATTACCATAGTTTCGAACTTGAGGCGTTAGCTGTCGTCTTTAGCATTCAAAAATTCAAAGTGTACGTAACGGGCATCAAATTTCGAGTTGTGACAGATTGTTCAGCTCTGCGACTGGCATGGTCAAAAAGAGACTTGTCACCTCGCATAGCGCGTTGGTGGCTTGATCTACAAGAATATGATTTTGACGTGGAGCATCGACCTGGGACATCTATGGTACACGTGGACGCGCTCAGTCGAAATCCTATTACAATTAAGCATATCGAAGAGAAGGATTTTATTAACGCCTTACAAGATGCTGATGAGGATATTCAGTCAACTATTACGAATTTACACTTGGAGTTAGACGCTAATAAACACAAAAAAGAGGGGTTATCTAAGGACTACAAAATTGTAAACGAATTGTTGTGCCGTATTGTGGATGGTTCTGCTAAGCCTGTTGTGCCTAAAAGCGCGAGATGGCATATCATGAAGACCTATCACGACAACAATGGTCATTTAGGTGTAGAAAAGTGTCTGGAGGCTATTCAAGCCAAATATTGGTTTCCTAAAATGCGGAAAAGTGTAGAACGGTATGTGTCAAGCTGCATTGGTTGTCAGTTCGCCAAGAAACCGACTGGTAAACAGCCTGGGCTCTTACACCCGATTCCAAGAGCTCCTGTGCCTTTCGACACCCTACATGTCGATCATTTAGGGCCGTTTTGCAAAAGTAATGGAAAAACTTATATTTTTGCTCTGATAGATGGATTTACAAAGTTTGTGTGGCTAGAAGCTGTTGCCAGCGCCAATGCAAAAGGAGCTATTACTGCCCTAAATAGGATAATTCAAGTTTTTGGTTATCCCACAAGGATAGTGAGCGACAGAGGCACGGCATTCACCGGACGCGAATTTAAGGAATATTGCAGTGAGTTTGGAATAAAGCATGTTCTGAATGCCGTGGCGACTCCACGTGCGAATGGGCAGGTTGAGCGCCTGAACCGCACCATTCTTAATTCGCTAACCGCTCATATGGGCGAGGAGCAAAAAGGGTGGGATAAATACCTGCCTAAAGTACAGCTAGGCATCAACTCGACCGTGAGCCAAGGGACTGGCAAATCGCCGTTGGAGCTATTATGTGGTTTGAGACCCCGTTTAGCTGGGGATATACAGGGAGCGTCATATGCGCCATCAGAGATAGCCCCGAACAGAGAGGAAGCCTCCCGCAAAATTATTGATAACGCCGCACGAATGAAACTGCGGTATGACAAGGGTCGTCGTGCTAGTTTACCAATTGCAGTTGGTAGCTTAGTGATGGTTGAGCGAAAAATTATGCGACCAGGGTTGTCCAGTGGCAAGTTGATCCCTAAATACGCGGGACCATATAAGGTTACTGCAGTTTTGCCTAACGATCGTTACGAAGTCACGTCAGCTGCTAAGGGCAAAAAAGCCTATAAAAACATAGTGGCACGTGACAAACTGAAGTTATGGCGAGCTCGATGTGAGTCGTCATCTGATGATAGCGCTACCTAATGGTGTATTAAATTATTATCAATGAGCAGTTTCGTGTTTTGATTGGTTACTGCGTTGCATATATTGTGCCAATTAAAGTAGTTTGCCTATGGGGCCTTATACATTTGATTTTTATGTAAGAATTATGCCTCCGGGGCCTGTCACTGTCCGCAGTGGTTACCTCCGAGTATCTGATACAATACTTGCCTCTGGGGCCTAGTGTATTTGTTAACACTTGTTTTCGGAGCCTGTTCACACTGAAATAACTTATGTTGCCTGAGGGGCCAAAGCATCATTGTCGTGTTGTACGCTTGCCTTAGGGGCCTTAGCATAGTGAGCCAATGTCTTGTTTGCCGTGAGGGGCCTCAGCATTAACTAATATCCTTTTGCTTGCCTTAAGGGCCTCAGCATTGACAACGACTCGGTTGCTTGCCTCAGGGGCCTTAGCACTATCACCGAAGCCTGCGGTTGCCTCAGGGGCCTCGCAGAGTTGGCTTGCCTCAGGGGCCTTGGCAATATCAATAAATCCTGCATTGCCTTAGGGGCCTCGCAGAGATGGCTTGCCTCAAGGGCCTTAGCTGAAGAGCTGCCGAAGCTGTCCGTTCGAGAAGCAAGAATCGTCGTGTCCGCGGGAATGAGTGAGTTCCTGTGGCCGGCCGGGTGAGCTTCCTTCGGGGACCGAAGGGTTGCAGGATGGCCGAGCTGTTAGATGAAATCAAGAACGCACATCACTAGTCGCGGCCACGTCCCCTCCCTAATGCTGGAGATGTCAGTCTATTGCGCGGGAAGAAAGCAGTGTGACGCGACATTCCGTTTGGATATATTAAAAGCTATTAATTCATTAAAAGTCTTTATTTAATATCTTATTAGTACATACCTTTTTGCAATAGATAATTAATTTACAAAGAAATAAATCTGCAAAGGTTGATATAACAAATTCTCATCAAAATCGCATTTATGTATATGTAACTACTTAATAAACTAAAACGATGAGAAACGTTGCTCACAATACTTATCCTATTGAACAAATGTGTTATACGCTACTTAGATTATTATTGGAAGCACCAATTTATTCAGCATGTTCGATAGTATAATAAATCGCAAAACAAAAGGTCACTTTGGATTTTGGAACTAATAAACCTGTTTATAGCTTCTAATTGTGAAGGGTGCGTTCGGATTCATGACCGCAATTAAATTTCTATGATATCGTGAGCCGATAACAAACGATAATGTAATTATTATACTGTATTTACCTTTGGCACATCGATTCGTTGAAAATGTTTTTAACGAGAACGTCTTTAGGATTTGTATCTTATTTTGTTTAATATTGGAGTATGTAGGTAATTGTTATTAGTAGGTATGATCTATACTATACTAATATTATAAAGCTGAAGAATGTTTGTTTGAACGCGCTAATCACAGGAAATACTGGCCCGATTTGAAAAATTATTTCGGTGTTAGATCGCCCATTTATCGAGGAAGGCTATAGGCTACCTAATACCTATATATCATCACGCTAAGACCAACAGAAGTGGAGCACTGCGGGTAAAACCGCAAGGCACAGCTAGTATCTAATAATTGGTGAAAGAAAAATCTATAAATTAAAATAAACAAAGGGTTACGGAACTTCATTCTCCTATCTTCTGTTACAAATAACCTTGCAAATAACTCTCATCAGTGAAATTCAAAGTTATTCCATTGAAAAGTTACATTTGGGGTTGCATTTTTTAGAGGACGCAATTTTATTTTTTTGATGTGTAGGGGGGTTCAGTGTGAAGCTATCACCAAGTTTGTGGGGTCGCCACCCTTGTCCCACGGCCGCCATCTTGAAAATTGCGGTTGATATGGTTTTTACGATATATCTCTTAAACTATTTATTTGATGAAAAACATTGAGTAACATTATTTGTTGCAAATTAAATTCTCTACAACTTTGGTCCAGTAACTTTTTGTCGTAGAACTATAAATAAAAAGTTATAAGCGAAAATGTTCAGAAATTAGAGATATTTATATTTTTCAATAAAACTTTTTTTTATCATTTTACGAAGAAATGATATCAGACCATTATTGTAGATTGTTTTTTGAGGAACAACTTTTACATACAACATTTTTTCATTAAGTAAATAGCTAAGATTTTACAGCGCTCCGAAGTGAGTACTATTTTTCAGTACTCTTAACTATACAGTATACATATATTATGTGTGTACTAATAATAATTTGTCATCAGTAATTGTTTTTAATATTTTTAATAATTAATAATTAATTTTGCAATATTATTAATAATTAATTATTGACTGAACTGACTTGAAGTCTGGAAGCGCATTTTTTTTACGTCGAAAAGCAGGGCTGAAATGTTCTGCAGTGTGCTTCCATTGTTCTGGAGTCTGGGAAAAGAGCCAATAGCCATTATATGTATAGTTAGGAGTACTGAAAAATAGTACTCACTTCAGAGCGCTGTAAAACCTTAGCTATTGACGTAATGAAAAAATGTTGTATATAAAAGTTGTTCCTCGAAAAACAATCTACAAAAATGGTCTGATATCATTTCTTCGTAAAATGATAAAAAAAAGTTTTATTGAAAAATATAAAAAGCTCTAATTTCTGAACGTTTTCGCTTATAACTTTTTTATTTATAGTTCTACGACAAAAAGTTACTGGACAAAAGTTGTAGAAAATTTAATTTGCAACAAATAATGCTAACAATTTTTTTTATCAGATAAATAGTTTAAGAGATATATCGTAAAAACCATTTCAACCGCTATTTTCAAGATGGCGGCCGTGGGACAAGGGTGGCAACCCCACAAACTTGGTTTTAGCTACTCACTGACCCCACCTACACATCAAAAACATAAAATTGCGTCCTCTAAAAACTGCAAGGTTAGGCCTAAAAAATGTAACATTTCAATGGAGTAAGTGACAAACGGCAAATATTTTTTATTTTTTTTATCCCAATGGAGGAGTGGTATATGAACAGCTGGGGTGTGAAGTGGATTAAGAACCCATTTTTATTTAGTTACTAGCGGTCAGCCCCGGCTTCGCCCGTGGTACATATTTCGCAGGATCTAAAGATTATCTGTGCCAAATTTCATCACAATCGGTCCAGTAGTTTATGCGTGAAAACCATACATACATACATACATACACACAAACCTTTCCTCTTAATAATATTAGTATAGAAGTATATATTTAAATAGTATACAGATTATGATGTGGAATATCTTACAGAAGCTTGTCCATTCGCAGTTTACTTTTTTTAGCGAATCAATATATAATCTTATATATAAAAATGAATCGCAAAATGTGTTGGTAAGCGCATAACTCGAGAACGGCTGAACCGATTTCGATAATTCTTTTTTTATTATATTTCTTGAAGTACGAGGATGGTTCTTATGTAGAGAAAACGTAAACATGTACCACGGGCGAAGCCGGGGCGGACCGCTAGTTATCGATAAACTTAACTTTACTATCCTACATTGGATTTTCCTGTCCCAAACATTAGAAATAACATTTTGAACGTGTGTTTTCACAGAATACAGTTATAAATGCTGTACGTAATGATATAAATGCGCCTATTTGCGATGCTTTGACATTAGTTTCGCGCGTTTTGCATTTACCACAGATTCGTTCCCACGGTGTCGGATCGCCAGTAGGTGACTGGTGTCCTAGAATCCAGATAGACGATAGGTCGTGTTTTGAAAGCTGCGTGTCATCATTCCCAAGGTTCTGATTTAATATATAAATTTTACCTTAAAATAAAATTTGTATTATGTTTCCTAAGACGTCCGTAGTCCATTATGAGAGTACATCGCCTTTTTCCCCGTGAAGTCGCTAGATGGTGCTAGTTTTAAGCCCGTCACGTGGTACCGCCGCCAGCGCCGCGAGTGGTGGGGGACAAAACTCACCACAGTCCCAGCAAGCCACCAGAAATATTCTCATTGTTCGTCTCATAAATGATACGGAATGAATGGTGCAAAAATAACACCAGGAAGACCTTATCTGGACTACGGACGTCTTAGGAAACATAATACAAATTTTATTTTAAGGTAAAATTTATATATTATGTGTTCCGTTTGACGTCCGTAGTCCATTATGAGAGAGTTGTTTGATATCTCCTGGTGGCTTGATAAATAAGATGCAACAATGTGATAGAGTAATGCCCCAAAAAGCTTATATACATCCTATAAACAAAGTATATAATGTATAAAATCATGACTTTGATAATTATTGAAAATTTGTCTCAATACCATGCATAAAATACATCCACAAATATACTTCAAGTATATCTTGTCAACATTTTAATCAGTATAATATGCACTTAAACCTGAGTAGGCTGAAAAATCTCGATTGTGATTACTAATGACTTCTATTTTGATTAGTATTAGCGTATTAGATACACTACGACAATAATATAATAATAATTCCACCCTGTGGCGGAAAGACGGGGGTTTGAATCCCACCTTGTGATCGAATTTATTATATTCTTTAAAAATTTGTAAGTAAATAATAATGTTTATAAACATATCTAGATAATTCTCCAAATAGATTGATGATGCTACTATAACTATGTAACATTACCCAGATTTCAAACTCGACTCTAAAAGAGCTCACTTTACCCTGCCACCTATGATAGCCGCTGTAGCTGGTCTCACCGGATGCTGTGTAGTAATAAACAGATTAGTCAGAGAACCTCTTATGGATTGGAAAATGCGCTTGAAACTGGATTCATATTTACATAATATGTGACAATAATTTAGCTAACTTGCGGAATGCGAGGTAAACGCGTCTTCACTCTCGACCCATTGTTTTGAATTGCAATGTAAACAGGAATAAATAGAAAACACGTCCAAAAGCTAATAACAGTATAGTAGCTGCGCGTTAATAAATGCAAACAATTTTTTTTTTTTTTATTAATTTTATAAATCACATAGTTAAATAATTATTTTTATTATGCTGATTTATTTTAAAAATATCTCGATAAGAGTTTTGAATAACCTTCCTTGCCTTCCGGATTTGTAATTTTGAAAGATTTGTTCTAGCTAAGGTAATGTTTGCTTAAATGATAAGATGAAATTTTAATATACTTTTATTTTAATACAAACCGACTGATTTTATGTATAAGAATAGTGTACTAAACCGTCAGTTATACATAATTTAGCTAAGTATTAAACATCCTTTTATAGCCTGGTCAGTGGCCACCAGCAGTCTATGTATGTTTATTTTTTTAAGCTGTCCCTCAAGGTGTACAACAGGTTGACCTATTCAAAATGAGCCATACTTTCAGCTGTAGGTTCTGTATTTGCTTTGGAGCTGAACCTGCGCGTGTTTGTCAGTGAACGACTGAGAGGACTTATCCTGATAGTAGCACGCCTCTTTAGGTCTGGGTGCAAAGAGGGTTTCTTCCACTTGGGTACTATAATAATGACCTCGAGGCAATAGAGCTGGTTGTTTAAGACTGTCTTACTTGAAATAACCTGTTTGAGCTGTGATTAAAATTTATTTGTAGAATTCCCCTCTGAATGGAAATGTTTGTGTCGACTGTTCGAGCACGTTGTAGTAGGAGCCGGTGCAATTGCGCGAGAATTCGGCTTCCTAGCTGTACAGCCCTAGAAGGTTGTGAAGTGTTCAAACGTTCAAACTAATAACTCTTGTCAAAGAGATTTCGTTCTGCCTTTGAATGAAATTTTTTCTTACTACCTCGACAGTCAAGATTAGGAAAGCTATTACTGCAAACATTTCAATAGCACTAGGTCCAAGGTCCTTTCACTGCCAAGACTATCCTGTGAATTGGGTACGGCTGGTAGATATTATACTTGTTTTTTCACTTACTTGTTTTTAAAAGATGTTCTTGAACTAGGTCTTTAACAAGAGCGGCAGTTCATTCTTCCCCGGAGGGAGACAAAGGTTTCAAAGTTGATTAGCCCAAAGAGGCGTTCCTGTAACGCTGTGGCGTGTGTCAGTACATCCTTCCCCGGAGGGTAATAAAATTTGCAACGATGACAAACCTTGATAGGCGTTCCTGTGGCGCTGCCGCGTGCGTAAGTGCTTCCATCCCCGGAGGGTGATGAAGGTTTCAAAATAAAAGGCCTGAGAGGCGTTCCTGTACCGCTGTAGCGTGCTGCGCCACTGCATCCATCCCCGGAGGGTGATGGAGGTTGCAAAAATAATAATAAGCCCGTGGGGCGTTCGTGTAGCGCTGCAGCGTGCTCCAGTGCATCCTTACCCGGAGGGTGATAGAGGTTCCAAAACTGATAAGCCTGTGAGGCGTTTCTGTAGCGCTGCAGCGTGCGCCAGTGCATCCTTCCCCGGAGGGTGATGAAGGTTGCAAAGTTGAGAAACCCTAAGAGGTGGTATGCCTGCTTGAGGGACCAACTGCCTGCTATTAAGCCTGTTTTTAGGCACTGACACTTTCAATTTAATTTCCATCGCCAATTTCAAATTTGCTTCCGTGCTCCAAACCATTCGTAGAAAATCTTAGCAACGCTCGGGTGTCAGAATAGATTCTATCGGATTGATATTCCAAAGTAGGTTAGAGACGGACTTTATTTCGAATTGAATCGAGTTGAATTGCAATTCCAAAGTCTCTGCAAGCCAATCAATTGACGATTTGTGCGGAATAATGAAACAATATAACATATGTAAATTTTTCACATTTCTTGCAAAATAAATCATTTCATTTCATTTCGTTTCAATGTGGTGTACATGCTGTTCTGGTGAACGCAAATCATTGCCCATGTAAATCACCAAGTAAAGGCCACAGCCCCTTGGTTCTTCAGCAGTCCAGTTTGTGACTGTTGCAAACATTCTTTGACCTGACGCTAGCCCGAAGGGCTGATACGTTATCTTATGTAATTGACCTTCGTTTATGATGTATTTATAATTATAATATCGATATGGTATACAATAGTGATACAAGGATATAGGAGGCGTCGATACGTACGGGTAGTCGATAGCCTCGCAAATACAAAAATTTATGATTTTATGTTGAGTATGTCATGTCACAGTTAACAGTGGGTGTGAAATTGAAAATTACTCTGTATTTGCAGAACTTGCTTTTCTTAATTATGAAAAGGGGTGATTAACAATAGTCATGGTGTTCGTTTGACGAACCCCTGATTTTCAATAGTGACTTGAATCTTCAAAGACATAAAGTATGATGTCAGAGTTAAAGAATAAATAAGTATTATTACCTCTTAAGTGAAAACTATGGCTGGTTTTCGAATTACATGGTATTCGAGGGTGACGAGATTAATTTAAGCTTTTATTTGTTGAAAATCTCCCCCCCCCCCTTTTTTATTCTTTTGGTGTTTCCTTTTGTATTCATGAAATGATTTGAAACGACTTAAAAAGTCGATCTTAACGGTTATTGAATGTACTGGTAAAAACTGATTGTGACGAGTTTTAAACCAAATTATCAAATCCGCCTATCTGCATATGCTACTAATCATGTTAGTAAGTTAAAAATTCTTTCCACAGCGGGACGAATTTTATATGACTTTAAACTTATCAATAATCCCCTTCAAAGCATCTCTATTAATTCTTAAGTTTATTTGTATAGAGAATAGAAGTCGCATTTAAAAATTAGCAGTAATTAGGCACAGAGTCGCGGACTAATTTAATGCGTCAGGCAAAAATTATTAATAAATTTTAAGAATTCGTAAAAATTTACCTATTTCTATTGTGCTTACAAGATATAGGCAACTACATTCTACTTGATTCGACTCGTATCGGATGAATTTTCTAATCTAACGAGATTAAGAATTCGTTTTTGATATTTACCCTCAATTTGGAAAAGGAAGGCACAATTCACATACATTTAGAATGTCCGCGTAGCGAATACGATTCAAGGAGGAATAAGATCAAAAGATCGAAACAAGTTTCGAATCTGCTTTCGGCAATTAATATACTATCTTAAAACAGATATTTGTGAAAATAGGTTATCTAACGCGTAACATCTAGTAATAACCATTAACGTTGAAAGATTTGTATTGAAATCATCGTAAATCACGTATAATGTATTAATAACATGACTCACCGTGTTGAGACAAAATCTCAAACCTGCATACGAGCGGCTGAACGCGCGCTGGCGGCGCCATACTCGCTGTGGCGGCTCCTCGTCGTCGCTGGACCCCGGACAAGAAGAACTCAGCTCGGAACACGTAGAAAACGCGCTGTTAAGACGCTCGACACGATTCGGTAGGCCCTTGGCCTGCGCTATAGACTTATGGTCGCGATGCCACGCTCGTGGTTGCAGATTTATACTTCAAATAAATCCGATTTTCGTTATTCGTTTGAAATAACGATAACGCAGGTAACACTTGAATATTCATTTCACTATGAAACGTAACGGACTTAAATAAAAACTATTTAAAAAGAAAAAACTGAACTTTCTACTTCAATCTCGAAAGTTCGTATAAAATTATTATTTAAATTTAAATTATTATGTAATTTAAAATACAGTATTTTAAAATTACATATAATCTAACGACTTGCGTACGGTTTGAAAAACGACGCAACAATGAGAATATTTCTGGTGGCTTGCTGGGACTGTGGTGAGTTTTGTCCCCCACCACTCGCGGCGCTGGCGGCGGTACCACGTGACGGGCTTAAAACTAGCACCATCTAGCGACTTCACGGGGAAAAAGGCGATGTACTCTCATAATGGACTACGGACGTCAAACGGAACACATAATTTAATGTTATCTGATCCCGGGAGTAAATGCCTATTTTGTGTTTCAATGTGTTTGGGACGTGAATTATTTAAATGTTATGTTTTATTCTGTTATCTATTTCTATCAATAATGTTTTTAGTTAGTTGGTTAGGTGTAGGTAATAATAAAAATTATTGACGGTCAAAATCAAGAAAAAGATATAAGTAGATAAGTATCTAGTTTATGTGTCTTTATTTTGTAGGTAATAATTTATTGTCTCAATTGTATGTTTATCATTATTTTAACACTGCAAGCACAATTCTTTGTACCTAGGTACATTCTACTAAAACTAAAATTTAAAAAAGAAAATATGCAAAAATAATCATTTAACTATAAAATCATTATAGGTTCCATCTGTCTAATGATTCGTTTTATATACAGGTATTATATATTATAGGTATTGCTTCTTCCGAGCCCATTACAAAAACATCGGCAATAACAAGGCATCAGATTTACGGCTCAGTAACCAGTAGGCTCGCGAGCGACCACGCCCTCTTATTATCCCGGTTTTTTGGGAACTCGTTATATGGTAACACTATATAATTTAATAACGGTTATGTACTTGTAGAGTATCAGTTGATGAAACGTTTATTATTATGTATTGCACCTGTAGGTATAAGAAGTTTGATATGTGTTTAAAAAGTACAATAATGTAGGTACTTTTACTAAGGAAATTTTGTACATAAATTCAACATTGGTTCTGCTAGAAATAAAATTAAATAATGTTACAATTACCTAGGTACTGTAAAGTGAAGTCTATTAAAATTTAAAGCTAGTTACAACGATCTGTTAATTAAATAATGCGAACCATAACATCGTTGAAATGATGGTACTTCTTTTTATAAATACAAGTTCAATTTTATGTTACATCGTACCAACATTTAATTTTAAAGGTGCAGGCAAAAAAACAACACTAAGACATTTCTGTCGGTCCATCTGCGAGATCGAATCAAGATTAAATTCGTTTCCATCGATTAAACCCTGCCACTTATTATACAAAACCCTTATTCAGTCCATTTTCTTACGTATCTGTATTATTTAGACGTAATTATAAACGGCCAGCATTTAAGCGCTTAGGTTAATTATAGTGGGAGCCTTTTTTAATTGTGGCAACCCCGTTTTTGTACTTCTATATTTAAATCGTTCGTGCATATAAAATGCTTATAGAATTATTGAGAATATCTACTATTATGATGGTAATTATTTATCTACGATATATCGAGTAATTACATTGTTTCTGCATTATAGAAATTTTTACTACTACTTTCGATATTTGTAATAACATGACAGAAATTGCCGCTTATTTAACATTGCTAATGCTAAAAACATGTTTTCAATATTTTAATAAATAAAATATAAGTTAAAAAATAAAATAAATAATAAGTTCTACTATACTTAATTAAAAACAATAACTAATAACATTTTTTTACAGACTTTGTTGTAATAACATGAAATTGAAAGAACATTGATTAAACACAGTAATAAACCAAGGGACATATAAAATTACAATCATTTCTTTTTGATAAGTTTCTTAATAATAATTGTGAAAGTGACATTAACAATATTACAAATTAATATCAATATAACCAATTTAAAAACTCATTAAATCAATTGTATCAACAATGTTGCAGGATGTTTAAGGGTTGTTAAAGAAATAAGCCTGTTGGCATTCATTAAAAACGGATGAACGAATTCCGAATCGCGCACCGTGAAACAATTTGGCGCGCCTGACCAATTTCTTCCGAGCTTCCTGATTTAAAATGTCAGCGGAAGTGACGTCCAACACGATAATGGCTGATGCGTGCGCGCGAAAATCGTTCACGTTCAGAAATCAACCGCGTCTCCGTGACATTTCACATTTGAACTTGTAATTTAAGTTAACCTTTGTGTTGACGGAGCGGGTTAATTAATAATTTAATCGTTTTGGAATTAGGTTTCATGTTTGTGTGTTTAATAAGTGGCAGGGGTTTAAGAATAGATAGGTATAGCATTAACATACCTACTACTGTGCTACTACCTAGTGACGAGTCTACTGATAATTTCTTTTTTAAAATAGGGTTAATTGGGCATACCTGCGCATAAAATAATGCCAGGATACCGCAATGTCCTTGCGATATGAATTATATTACTTTACGACCAATTTCATAAAAATCGGCAAATTTTAAAATAATTAAAAATTTATCTGAAACGTCAGATAAATTTTGTAATTCGTCACTATTTGGTATATTATTTTTTTTACTTTATTACTGCATTGGTTCGATAAATTTTAAGTAAATTAAAACAGCGGCATTAGAAGGTATTTCTCGAAAGCCTCATGTTCTCAAATATTGCAATTTCTAGATCTTATCAGACTTTAGCACAGCAAATTTATTCCCAAAACGCTAATGATGATTTCGTGTTGTTAATTGTATTCAAAACGTTACTATATACGCCCAGTCATTTAGATTCATTCCATTGCGGTTATTAATTACTATGATCTTTCAAGAAAGTATAAAAATAAAATTAATCTAGTTGTTAATTAATTACGTGTGACGAGTAGTTCTAGTTTTTAACCACTAGTTTAACTATGTTTTCATTCTTTCATTCGTCGTTCATTCGCACATTTTTTACCAAAGAGTTTTAACATAACATTTTCGCGCCAATTCTTTTTTAATTCTTGCATGATTGTGTCACAGACGTTTTCAACATGGCTGTCAATTAAGAAAATTACATCTGCCGTAAACTGCAAAATGTTATCGAGAAATCTGCTAGCGTCTTACACCGGCAGATTGTATGAGTTTTGTTTAAATTCAAAACGGTGTGTTTACTATCGTGGTTTCAAATCGGTAACTGTTAATTACGCGTCTGTTTTGGGAAATAAGTTCAGGTGCGTTTCGTTTTTTATATGGATCATAAATGGTGCAAATAATGGGATATATTATTTAATTTAACTGCTTGTTGCTTGCGTTTTAAATTTTGTTTTCGACGACACCCAAGAGCAGTTACTATAAATGTTTTTAAGCTGATTTCACAGTTGCTGCTGATAATCTCCGTGTCTACTGTCTGTGAATTATGAGTGATTTTTATGACTAGCACACATTTATTAAATTAATTTTTAGGTACACAGATTAAGTTACTTACACAATAAGTTTTTATAACAGAAACTTTTACGTTTTTTAATCATTATTTTTTTAACTAGAAGGCCAAGTGCGTAAACACTAGTGAAAGCCGCGTTGTGTTCTATCTAAGAAGTCCACTGTATCTTATGTTTAGACTTTAATTGAAACAGGACTCGAACCGTAGTTCCTGCGAAGTGCGATAAGAGTTTTCTAATTTTTTTTTCATTAGATTGGCAAACTATTCAGCTTTATGATGTTATACTATGATGTTACTCTACCTAGATTGCAGATTTATTCCACCAATTCATTTTGTTAGTGTATGCAGGCTGTCTGCCAAACCAAGTAGTTTTTAACTTATCTCCATGATACCATCAGGGTCTGACCCACGAAGTTATGTAGGTTTTACATTTGCCACCACTTATTAATTTAATTTTCGCTTGGAACTAGCTCAAACCTCATCATTTTAAATGAGCTTCGTTGCGCGATCTTTGTCACAAATTAATTTACGCGTGTGACGGTATTGATTGGGGTATGCTTGAATAAATATAATAAATTGATATAGCCGGCAATGCCACGTGCGCCATGGTCCACGCGAAGAACTGGACTGGCGTGACGTCACGATGGAAGCTGAGCAAATTGTAGGCTACCCTACATCGTTCCTGAACCTGCGCTGGCTGCTCAATGATGAAATTGCGAATACCGCTATACATTTGAGAAAATTGGTCAGTTAATTGTTTTTGTGTAGGTAGTTGGTACTAGGTATATGCACATATCATAATACAATAGATTAACAAAATTCTATACGTACCTAGTTAATAGTTTAGTAACAACTAACATGTGAACGGAAATGATGTTTTAAAAAGTAATCAAATGGTATTCAACATCATAAAACATACCTATCTCTTTATTCTAAATAAGCTAAACGTTATCAGGTCGGCACCAATCATCCTCTGCTCAAGTCCGCCAAAAATTTGTTGATCGGTTCCAAAAGTAACCTTCAATCCGTTGGTCTGGTCATTCTCCTGGTGTCCAAGGCCGCTGGCTTCGACAGTAGTCGGTATACTGGCGATTATCATGACTCAGGCGTCCTGCATTCGCAACGAGCACTTGCTGAAATAGTGGAAATGAAAAGAACGGGGCATTTGATACATAAGACGATGGCTAATCTTCAGGATAAGGAAAAAAGTGGAGAGAAGTATAAGGACTTGCTGTATGGGAACAAAATTGTGTTGCTCACTGGTAATGTTTGTTTCTTTCACGGTAGTGGTACAAAATCTCCTTTTTATTTTCTATTAGGTATGAATGCTTATGGGCGGTCGCGGCTCCTCATCAAGAAGCGTTCAACGTGTTCGTTTGCCTGTAATGATAAAGGTGTTCTAAAAATTCCTTTCGGTATTATTAACCTAACCCAACAATATATGTAAATGAAAAGTGGTTGTACTCATAAAAATATTATAATTTTTAGATGAACTTAATTTTATTACCTCTCTGATGCCTATATACTTAATCCACCTACCATTACTATATCGGATGATTCAGATCTTGATTTCTATAAATATCTGCAGGGGATTATCTTCTAGCTAAGTGTCTGCAGCACCTGGGTGGATTGAGGAACAATGAAGTTACTGAGCTTATCTCGACCGGTTTAAGAGATCTGGTGGAAGGCGACTTCATTGGGGATCACGATGATGAACATAAACCCTTGCCGAGCAAGCCTAAAGGTAACTTAAATTACATAACAACAATATGCTATAAGTTTTTTTTAAGACTACGGTAACTAGTTACAACTTATAGATGAAATAAGTATAGGTATCGATCAGAAGTAAAAGTACTTATTGGAATACTTCGATGCCCTGCAGGCTAGAAAGTTTTTTTAATTCTTTAAAATAGCGTGTTCAAAGACCATAATATAAGATTGGATTCGATAATAGTGATAATTAAAAAAGTTTGTGTATTTAGCTACCAATGAAGTAACAAGCAACTACATTTGGGAGAACGAAGACAACTTAGCCAAACTGGGATCGAACACATTTCTGGGTCAAGGGAAAGACGAATGGCTCTTACGAACTATGCTCACATCAGGCAGTTTACTTGGCAAGGGTTGCCAGGGCGCTATGAAACTCGCATACAAGGGAGAGCAGTTCGAAAGAGACGCATACAAGCTGGGAGGACATTTGGCCATCATGTGGCAACTCTACCTCGACATAAAGGACTTCTTTACACACCCATATTCATACTCCTTGGTTGGCGCGCCAGTAATAATAGCCATGTGGGAGTATCCGTCGCTCTATGGCCATATATGGTCCGCAGCAGTTGAGAAACGGCCCATAGAGTATAAGCAGTTGTATTACGCGGTAAGAGGCACTAGATCTATGGATTATATATCGAAGTTTCTAGACGAAGAACTAGCTGCAGTTCTGAAATATAGTGATAAATTTCCTGTGGAAGATGCGAGGTTGGCCCTCCAAAAAATGGCGTTGACTATACACGGTGAAACGTTGCAATATATGGAGAAATAATGCTTTTATGTTTTATTTTGTTTATTGTTTATATGGGATGTGCTTGCCTTGACATGACGTGATCAGTTAACCTTAAGAATCTTGATCACCTTACAAGGGGATTTATTAATTATGAGATGCACCTTGTGTATTATAAAGAGTAACCTTTTATCAAAACCGAAATAATTATATTCCATTGAAAAGTTACATTGGTGATTGGGGGTTGCATTTTTTAGAGGACGCAATTTTATTTTTTTGATGTGTAGGGGGGTTCAGTGTGAAGCTATCACCAAGTTTGTGGGGTCGCCACCCTTGTCCCACGGCCGCTATCTTGAAAATAGCGGTTGATATGGTTTTTACGATATATCTCTTTAACTATTTATTTGATAAAAAAAATTGTTAACATTGTTTGTTGCAAATTAAATTCTCTACAACTTTGGTCCAGTAACTTTTTGTCGTAGAACTATAAATAAAAAAGTTATAAGCGAAAATGTTCAGAAATTAGAGATATTTATATTTTTCAATAAAACTTTTTTTTATCATTTTACGAAGAAATGATATCAGACCATTATTGTAGATTGTTTTTTGAGGAACAACTTTTATATACAACATTTTTTCATTAAGTAAATAGCTAAGATTTTACAGCGCTCCGAAGTGAGTACTATTTTTCAGTACTCTTAACTATACAGTATACATATTATATTATGTGTGTACTAATAATAATTTGTCATCAGTAATTGTTTTTAATATTTTTAATAATTAATAATTAATTTTGCAATATTATTAATAATTAATTATTGACTGAACTGACTTGAAGTCTGGAAGCGCGTTTTTTTTACGTCGAAAAGCAGGGCTGAAATGTTCTGCAGTGTGCTTCCATTGTTCTGGAGTCTGGGAAAAGAGCCAATAGCCATTATATGTACAGTTAGGAGTACTGAAAAATAGTACTCACTTCAGAGCGCTGTAAAACCTTATAGACCGGGAGATACTGACACAAAATTTCGAGTCATTTGTAACAGGATGGCGGTTCTACAGGGGTCTTAGTACGCAATGACAAAAAGAAAAACGATGGCGTGAACGCTGGTACCGGCGGCTTAGTCGCGTGGGCGTTAGTCGAACTCGTCGGAAAATAGCGAAAGTCAAACGATTTGTAACAGTATGGCACTTATTTTTCCTGTAAGTTTGAGGATCAACAAATATAAATACAAAATTTCAAAGATCTATGTGTTGGAAATCTTCACTTATATAAATTAATAATAAATTAAGTTTTCAAGTATGACAGCACTTTTTCCCCCTACTAGAAGTATGGCAAATATAATAATGGTCACATTTTATCAAATACTCTCCAAAAATCCAAATGCAATACTGGTACAAAAAGTTTGGCGAAATAAAAATTTTTTGCAGATTTTCGGCGGTATGGCGACCATTTGGAATCGTCCGAAAAGTATGGCATGGCGATTTTCGTAAATGGCTGCACGACGATAGTTACCTGTGCAAAAGTTAGCCTGGTACAAATGGTTGAATGATTGTTTTATTTAAATCAACACATTCGCATCGGTATGGCGGGCTGTAAGTCACACCGGAAAAGTATGGCATGACACTACCGCCTACTCCTTTTTTATGGGCTATCGGTAAATTCTAAAATTTTTGTGTTACAAATCGTTTGACTTTCGCTATTTTTCCGACGAGTTCGACAAACGCCCACGCGACTAAGCCACCGGTACCAGCGTTCACACCATCATTTTTCTTTTTGTCATTGCGTACTAAGACCCCTGTAGAACCGCCATCCTTGTTACAAATGACTCGAAATTTTGTGTCAGTATCTCCCGGTCTATTAGCTATTGACGTAATGAAAAAATGTTGTATATAAAAGTTGTTCCTCGAAAAACAATCTACAAAAATGGTCTGATATCATTTCTTCGTAAATTGATAAAAAAAAGTTTTATTGAAAAATATAAAAAGCTCTAATTTCTGAACGTTTTCGCTTATAACTTTTTTATTTATAGTTCTACGACTAAAAGTTACTGGACAAAAGTTGTAGAAAATTTAATTTGCAACAAATAATGCTAACAATTTTTTTTATCAGATAAATAGTTTAAGAGATATATCGTAAAAACCATTTCAACCGCTATTTTCAAGATGGCGGCCGTGGGACAAGGGTGGCAACCCCACAAACTTGGTTTTAGCTACTCACTGACCCCCCCTACACATCAAAAACATAAAATTGCGTCCTCTAAAAACTGCAAGGTTAGGCCTAAAAAATGTAACATTTCAATGGAGTATTAATACTAATAAAAAAATGAAATAAAAAAACGCTATATTTGACAATACACGATTACTTTGTGACTGACTTAGGCGTTGCAACTTCGAAAGGCTTCATTGATTTCCGTCACAATCAATTATTATGTGTTGCAATAACGTTGCAAAGATCTTTCGAAAGACTTTCCATTCTGTGAATAAATGCAGTAGTTCGTGAAGGTCAAGTGAATATTTACGTAAAAATAACTAAAACAAATCGACATATCTCTTGATTCCTAATTAATTGGAATGTATATTTATAACGGTCAAATATAAATCAATATAATAAATTAAATTTGAAATCGTATGACACTGTGATTCCGGAGCGGTAATGAAATACATTTTCCCGCTCTCTGACCTGTCATGCGAAATGCGCGGGAAATGAGGTATGCGTGTCATTTTTATTCAACATCTGTATTTAGAACTCGAAGAGTAAAAACGAACCCATTAGAAATGAAGATTTCAAAACTTTTGCACGCCTCATAAGCGAAGCGTTGAGGTGGGTACTACTGTCACTTCGCGCAAAACATCTGATTTTTCAAACTTAAAATGTCTTTATGTATCATACATTGCACTTGTAAGATAATATATACACACACATATTAAGAAAAAACACTATTTTTAACGTTCATGATATTTTTGATGTCATTTTTGTTATTTAAACTAGTTAAAAAACAGTTTAAAAAAGTTCTGTCTTGGACGTCCGTGTGTCTGTATGTGCGGATCCTTTTTCTTGTTAACACGATAGCGACCGAAATACTTTACTAATCGAGTCTTTTTTTCTCTCTTACGCTTGAGTATGCTCAGGAATAGAACCCTTTCATTTTTCAGGGTCTGATTCGATGTGGTTTAATTGTTATTAAATAAACAAAAATAATAATTAATAAATATTTATTAAAAAAAAAATTATGAGGCGTGCACTTTTGGATTTTCCAAATTATTTTTTTATTCATTAAGATTCGGCGGTTTTTCGGCAAGTCTTGAAGATATTCATTTTAATAAGGTAGCATATTATCATAATTCATATACCTGTTATTTTAATACGGTACCTACTCCATACGTACGCCTTATTAGGCGATTTAATTTTTTTCCTAAGATTTTTTTAACGCATTTACGAGTATCAAGCCATCACATAATGAAAGCAATATCTAGTAAGTACTTAGATAAATATTTTTTATCGTAAGTAGGTATTTAGTATGTTTTAAACTGTGGTTTTAAATGAAAAACGTTTCTTAAACCACAATAAATTTATTTACACAACACTAGTTAACAATTTTCTAAGAATTATGAAATATCACATATTTATAGTAACTTGACCATAATAATTCCTTCTATCCAAATCAAAGGCAAAACTTAAACATATTTAAATATTAACACTAAATTAAAAAAAAAAAAACACCTAATCGGTTTTACTAATCTAATCTGTGGAATTGAAAATACAGTAAATTGTGCCAGTATAAAAAGAAAGACAAAACAATAAAAAATAAACAGTTAAAAAAAGGAATATTATAGATATACATATTGCGACAAAATGATTAATTAATTTACATCTTAAAACAGCTAATATTACATTTCATAGTTCTAACATTTGTATGTGTAATAAATATAAAATAACAATACAACTGTGTAAATAATTTATTTCTTGTAACCATTTATATGTACTTAAATAGATAGGCCTGCCATGATTGCAAAAAAAAAACAAACAAAAAGAAGTATCAAATGAATAATTGTACACAATATAAATTATAAATGACAATGCAAAAAAAGAAAAGATAAACCAAGATAAATAGATAGCAATTTTTTAACGAATAATGAAAACATTTTAATTTTCCTCTTCAAAAGTATCATTTGCAAGCCCAAACAGGAGAACTTTTTCTAAGATGTTTTTTTATCGCACTATAACTGATCAATGTTCTGTATGAATTTTTGATGATTATGTATCTTAATAATTGTTTTAGTTTTCAAACTGATATAGGCTTTCGAACAGTACCTTATATTGTATTCCGCTTTCAACATTTGATGAAAATTTTCCCTACATTTCTCTACCTAATCAATTTATACTAAGCCCACACAAAAATGCAGGTATCCAATTTTTTCCTATTTTCCTATACAAATCCTGCTATATATTCTTAATCATTCTCTTTATAGTCCTAACTGCTTCACTGTCACCAAACAAATCAGCATAGCATCTCGCTTTGTCCGCATTTTCGCTATATAGTAACTTAGTCCGTTCCACAGCATCCGTTTCTAGTAGTTCCTCTTTTAAACCCACATAATCAACTTCTGTGATATTTTTAACGTTAAGCTTTTCATGTAAGTGAGGTAAAC
This sequence comes from Colias eurytheme, assembly GCF_061535395.1. Taxonomy (NCBI): domain Eukaryota; kingdom Metazoa; phylum Arthropoda; class Insecta; order Lepidoptera; family Pieridae; genus Colias; species Colias eurytheme. Next base: position 9,646,314 of record NC_142997.1, on the reverse strand, counting down.
GCTGCAAACCGAAAAGAACTGGTGCACTAACTAAAGAATATGGTTCTTTGGTGTTTGTGAATTTGTGTAGTTCGCTCGCAGCCTGCCACGCTAAGCACAGATGACAGCCGAAGAGGAAAGCCTTTTTTTGCTCCTCGACACTTCTTTCAGCGAGGTACATAGCGCCCTGACATCCTCTACCGAACAAGGTACCACCACTGTATAAAGTCCGTAGCGTCCATTCCCTTACTGGCGACCCTAGCACGTCGCTAACATCCAAAGGCATGGTTTCACAGCTAATCCTGAAGTTATCCACTACATTTTCTTTTGGCTTGCTTGGTAATGGCATGTTTTGTTCATCTCTAGGCCCAAAAAATTCTCCTTCGCTTATGTCACGCAGTGCTGTCGATATTAAATATGATAAGTCTTGATTCTTCAATCGTGCTAGCATGCCGTTTGCAGTTACCAGTAGATAGTCACCTATGAGGATGGCAATTTTATTTGCATATAGAGAGTCCATAGCAACGTTTCGCTGCTCTGGGGGTATGTTTAATAAACCTCTGTGTATGTAATGGCCTGTGCGTATCATTTCTGTAAGTTCGGCCAGCATTCTCTGTTGTTCAGCGATATTACTTGCATGTAACGATGATGCTGGTGCGACAGCTTTGGATAGTAGGAGAATAATAAGGCCCCAAGGTTGTAGATTATTGTGTTCATTGTATAGGACGGTTTTGGCAGTTTTCATTATTGGGTGATTGCTTCCTACCTACAAGTACAAATAAAAATGTGCATTACATTAAAATGTTTGACTCCATGGTTATTGTAGCAAGTTTATAAATAAGAATAATTGGCCGTAAGTTTAAAGACCCTATTAAGAGACATAAAAGTCTTGGGCGCACCAAATTTCTAATATCACAATATAGATTAGTGGAATGAATGCAAATGCATATAACTAAAGCAAACAGGTATGAGTCGCTATAATACTATTTATTTACTTATACACCATATTAACCTATGTCAAATTTTTATCTATGTAAATATTTGTATATAATAGCATAACATTGTATCTCACTTTATTTGATTAACAAGTTCTTCAGTATACATGAAAATTAACAACTTGTTCATGACAATACAATAACATTTCAATTAGATACTTTAAAATCATGAATTTCTGTTTAGTGTGTTTGTGTGAATAGTTTATAAATATAAAACTTGTGTGGCCTTAAAATTTTTCAAGTGTATAACTTACTTCCTTTTAGCTAACCTTGAAATTATCATTACATAATAAATATATTTGTGGTGTAATACCACATAATTTAATTTATGTACAATAATCATGTTGTATACTAATTATAAATGAAATAAAATTAATAATATAGCTAAATACGTCTTGAATAATAACATATTTACACACATCTAATAGATATCTGTTGCATTGGCATGTCAACTTGTCTAACTTATGTTTGTATATTGAATAAAATAGGGAATAATAATTGCAATGAATGAGTAGATGGTGTATAACCTAAGCTGCCTACAATATACATGTAAATATAATGACTATTCGGTGTAATTATTGTAAATAATGTAAAATTTCTACTTACAATTTTACGTAGGTGCATAGCTAAATTGGCGAATTCATCACTCAAAAGCCACCTCAAATTCATGAAAGATGTTGGATATCCGACAATCTTTTCAGCATCTTTAATAACCTTGCTCCACTGCGTGAAGGGAGGCCGAAAAATATATTCTTCTTGAGTTAGGTTGGTCATGGTGCTCTCGACTCGGATTTGTTGACTTAACACTAGGGTACGGCGTAAATGCCTCATTACTGCGTACGGCATGTTGATACACTGATTCTAACATAAATTTTCGACGATATTTACACTCGACTTCAGTCACGTTTGTGATGAATTGTGTTGAAAATTATTACGCGCCGTCCTTGCACCTCTTATCAAGACCATATCTGACGGCTGTCAATGTGACAAATGACAATTTCTTTTAGATTTGACAGCTGCGTTTGGAAATATGTATATGTAAAGTAAAGTAAATTGTTAAAAAGTAAAAACCAAGGAAATTTTAAACTTTTATGTTATGTGCTGTAACTGTATAACAGTTGAGATTAATTAATGTTGATAGACTCAGATACTTTTGTAATTGAATAAGTATTTAATTATTTTCTGTTTTTATTATACATTTTAGAGTTCATTATGGAGTTTAAACCATTTAAACGAGACCAGTCGTTTATCTTACATATTCGTTAATTTCGTTTGCCGACACTTACAATTTGCTACTATTTTATGGAATTGCATTATTTTAGGGTTATAAGTTTGTTAAAATTAACACAATGTACTTGTACACTCAGAACATAAAATATTATGTTATAATATTTATTGGCTGCCAGATAATTATACGTACGGCAAATAAATGAGCAGTAAAACCATTACCCACATCATAATTATTATTCATTGTAACTCATAAATTTGTACTAGCTTGCAAGTTGCAACCTAGTTCAAATGAAAACAAGGGCCTGCGTGTATGCAGGATTATCCCTATGTTCTATGCAATATGTAAAAGTACCACTGAAATAAGTAAGAAAAGCTATTCCAGAAATAAATCTGATTTAACAAACAGGGCAGAATGAAAAAAAAAGACATTGTATCATAGCTATGTCTCATGTGGTTATGTATTTTAAAATAGCCTAGGTTGAAAAAAGAAAATTTTGAAATACGGACGGAAAATCAATTTTAATTGCTGGTCTATAAGCTAGGGCCTAGGTATGTATAATATAATGTATCAATATATAGGTCAACGATCACGAATCACCCCCAGGACTGCGGAAAGAGAGGGGATTGCAACTCTTGATTTTTTCCCCTTGTCGCATGATTTTTGTACGGCGCCGCGGAATAATGGATTAACAGCCGTATTGAAATAGTATGACACAGGTGCCGTACAAAATCAAATGACCAAATTTATCCCGGTAATTGTCGGAAAATAAATAAAAATTCCGACTTTGTAGACCACCATTTTTGTACGGCACTGTGCGTTTTCTTATTACATATTTTTAATGGATCTATCGGTGGTAAAGAATGCCGTACAAAAATATGTGATCAAAATTTACTCAGTCTACCTGTACTTTCGAATTCTCATCTGCACTCAGTTGGACAGCTTACAAGTGACGGCATAGTGCTGAATCTTATTAATTTATGCTCTTATATCGTTCTAGATAGCCAGATAGGTCACCTGGTGGTTCAAATGACCCATAACTTTTTCAACATGGGCCTGTAGTCTAATACAAGCAGTATAAATTGTAGTAGAAAATCTGTAATAAAATTTTCGAATTATATTGTTTATAAAACATATCATTCGATATTTAATTAATGACTATATGAATATTTATATACCTACTAAAAATTGCACATATTTTCAACCTACTAATTCTTACTATGCCATTTCTAGCAGATGCAACTCAACTCAATTATTAATATCTACTTTACCTATGCTGTATGCATTATACCAAACATGTATGTTAGTCCGGGATACATCGCCCATTTTTGCAAGTGATTACTATCAAGCTAATTTTTCGTGAGTAGCTTTATTTTGATGAGATGCCCAATAATTTGATGTACCTACGAAACTCTCGATTGTGGTAGCTTACAGAGGTAACAAGGATAAAAATTTTTGATTTGACGGTTCTCAAATATTTATTACGCAATTTGTAGGACAATATGTCTGTTGAATTATATAAGTATTAAATAAGTGACAATAAAAAAATCAGCTGGTTAGTAATCATTTATGATGACTTCGTTATCGACACACATTGGAAAGGGGGACTCTTTGATCAAACCATAGATTTTGTAGGACAAATATTTTTTCGAATAATTTAGATAATTATCTTGAGATTGAACAAACAAAAAAACATTCAGTTAGTAATTAATATTTGAGAACCATCAAATCAAAATATTTTATCCTTGTTTCCTCTGGTAGCTACCACAATCGAGAGTTTTGTACATGAAATTATTGGGCATCTCATCAAAATAAAGCTACTCACGAAAAATTAGCTTGATAGTAATCACTTGCAAAAATGGGCGATGTATCCCGGACTATGTGGTTTAATATATCCTTTACTTAAACAGACATCTTGTACCATAGCCGAAGTAAATATTAATTATATACCATTTTTGTATTCTAGATAGAATTACCGCAATTACGTATTCCATTCTAGATCTTATCTTCACGAACGCGTTCATAAACTCTCCAGAATGTTAACGCTTCCTCGCCGGCCAATCACGTGTCTGCGCGCCATTATTCAAAAATAGAAGGGTCAAGCCCCTGGCGAAGTCGGTGGCTTCCATAGCAATTAAAAATAAAACTGACGTATAATTTGTTGCCAGTTTATAGTGGCCCGTTCCGTCCGCAAAACGACAAAAAAGTGTACATTTGCATTTTGATCGGCGTATTTCTGATTGAGGCCTGTTGGACCAGTTTAAAAAGAATAACATTTTTAATTTCGACGACAATAAGATGCTCGTTTTGTTGTTTATTATCTTGCAGGATGTGAGATTACACGATGGTAGATACATTATCAAATTTCTGCGCTTATTATTAAATATTAATATTTTACAATCTTCATTCCTTAATTTTAAGAGTCAAAATAAGTCACTATGAATCTTATTGACATGAATTTGCCATTTCATAATTGGAATTTAAAAAAGAAAATCGAAAAGGTACAGATTATACAATAGTCATTCAGTCGAGTAGATAATCTATTTTATCTGTAGATCTAGAGTGATGGGATGGCGGGCGGGCCCTTCGCAATTACCCGCCTAATTGCTGCATTCATTTCGTAGAAATAATTTACTAATACTCCTGTGAGGCCACGCCTTGTATGATCTTATCGTTTTGCATATATGAAGAATACATTATGAACGATTTTCCTTGAAGAAAGTTTTGGGAATGGAAGTCGAGCACATGCTCGTTTAGCAAGATATGACGTGGTTAATATGGTCTTAATATACGAAAAATAACTCGTTAAATAAGTGGTATACGCAGGACACATTTCTAATAAGTTGAATATTAGATATCTTTAAATTATGCATGACACAGAATAAAAGCACATATTAAAAACAAGCGAAACGTAGGAGTGGAGTGTAGTAGTGTGTAGTGTGTAGTGTATTGGTAGTGTAGTGTAGTTGTAGTTTATTTTGGAATTTAAATACCATGAAGATACTCTACGTGTACCGGCAATTCTAAGCACGCCTCAATTCTAATATTATTTTTAAAATTCCCCTTCATCCTCCGAGCTAATAGCAGATTTCAAACTCAAACTCAAATTCAAACATTCATTTATTCAATTAGACTACTATTTAGTAGCACTTTCGAATCGTCATTACATAAGTATTTTTAACATTTACCATTATTCATGATCAATTTCTTCCAGGCAATCATTTCTTCAATTTTTCTTTGTACTTGTAGGTACAATATTTATGGTATGTACTTGTATAATTAAGTTTATTTAAGTTGCTGGGTAACCTTCTAAGTAAGTATGTAAAAACCTGCAATAACGAATCAGCCGTTTGGGCGTGAAAACGGACCAAACGTAAACCATTTTTGCCATGCTTTTTGCTAATATTATATCTTTTATCCCACGAATTATATTTAAATGCACGGAACGGCTCAGCGCAGTTAGTATAGGTTCGAGGCTTGTGAGAGACCACGCCTACAGCGCCTAATTACGGCGGGTCGAAAGTTCGAGACCGGATGGTACAAAATTGTATTTATTTTACATACTGCTTAAGTTTTAGCGTGAGAACAATACTTTAGGCTAGAATACTTTGGCTTCTCTATACCTATAAATTTATAAAGAATAGAAAAAATAAATCTCTATAAGGACTTATTCATAGACTCAAAATAAAGACTTGTGTCCCAAACTACAGCACTATTTTTATATCGATGAAATTTGGATGAAATTTTGTAAGTATATTGTTTTTCATTTGATATTTGTGGAGATTTGGCTAGTTTGATTAAGAAGGACAGAAAAATGTATAGAAAATCATGAGGCATACAAAAAATTGTTGCAATATCTCAGCTCAAACAATAAAAAAGCTACGCAGTGGTACTTGGTAGAATCATCTTTCTTTACGAATATCTATCTACTGAACACATGAGGGGTCGCCATAAAAATTCGTAAGTATGAGTAAGGTATACCTTAGTTATGGCAACTAATATAAGACACCCCATAAGGTATACCTTACTTAGGCAGTATACTGCCTTTTCTTAATAAATAAATAAATATTTCAGGAAAATTTTCACACACAGCACGATCCGATCCTTCGCTTGTGTTATGGAAATCAAATGGCTGATAAACATACATGATATTTCATTTTAAATAAATACTTAAATAGATAATCAACACCCAGACACAGAGCAAACATCTATGTTCATCACAAAAATATTTGACCTGGGTGGGAATCGAACCCATGACCTTTAGCTTGGAAGGCAGGGTCACTAACAATCTAGCCATCCGGTCAGTCAAATTAATAATTTGATGTGATTCAAATTTAATAAATTCTCGTAAGCCTATTCACAGTTTTATACATGTCGTTTTCCAAACCACATTAGCAATAATTATATTTACAACAAGACAGTGATTATTTTAAACAGCCAAGCTATATAGAAGGTAAATTAACATTACATAAATATGCATAGAGTAATTTTAAGGCTAATAAGTATGGGCACTGCAGGGCAAATTGCCTTGGAGTTGTTCCCATCGCCAATCGGGGCTATTTAAAAACGATTATCTTTTATTATAGCTGTAGAAGAAGATGGAAGATGGATTTGATACGTGCGAAAGGGATGGGTGATTACACTTGTGCAAAACATTGTGCAAGTTACGTATGTGTAAATCCATGATTTATTTTGGTGTGTAGGTTACCTACTTACTACCTTGTACTTACTAAAATAATAAAATATTGATATAAACAAAAATTCCTACTTATGGGCAGTTAAAATTTCATTGCAGTTGAAGAAATTAAGTGCAATATCATGATATTATTTAATTTAAAAAAAAAAGGCCGTATTTGCATAACCAATTCCTTTATTTTATATATTAGGCCAGTAGAAATCGACACTAAAAAACCCTAAATTCGCAAAGCACGATGTAGATTTGAATTTTTGGTATGTTGTTTGGATCAGTTAGGGTGATGTAAATCCCAATTTGCAACTTCGAAAAAGTTGTGCTCGCTGCGCACCACGTGATAAACTGCGAAAATTTTGGACTTTTTTCACTTTTTGCTCTAAAAGTCATAAACTATGCGTTTCCGACAAGTATGATTCAGTACATAAATTAAGGTTATTAAATTTGCAACAATTTAAGCCTAACCGCAGCTCTCTAAACCTTATAACGACTTAACTGTGGCCATTCGAAGATGGTTCATTTTTCCCGAAATATTGAAATTTTTAGTTTTGCTCCCGTTTGAAGCAAAATATTGGCAAAAACCGCTCGTTCTATGAGAAGTTCGTATAATAAAGTTGTAGTGCATTTAATTTTCTTTCATAAGAGCATAGAACAAAGTCTGTGAGACAAATAGTTCACTCACAATATCTGAAAAACAAAAAGAAGGTAGAAATAGATTTTTAAAGAATTAAAACTGAGGGCATATAAAATCATAAAAAGGATAATACTTTTTCATTTGCAGGATAGGTAATTAACAAAATTACAAAGATAATTAAATTTGCAACAATTTAAGCCTAACCGCAGCTCTCTAAACCTTATAACAACTAAGCTGTGGCCTTTCAAAGATAGTCAGTTTTTCCCGAAATTTTCAAATTTTTAGTTTTGCTCCCGTTTGAACCAAAATATTGGCAAAACCGCTCGTTCTATGAGAAGGTCATAAAATAAAGTTGTAGAAAATTTAATTTTGTTAATTACCTATCCTGCAAATGAAAAAGTATTATCCTTTTTATGATTTTATATGCCCTCAGTTTCAATTCTTCAAAAATCTATTTCTACCTTCTTTTTGTTTTTCAGATATTGTGAGTGAACTATTTGTCTCACAGACTTTGTTCTATGCTCTAATGAAAGAAAATTAAATGCACTACAACTTTATTATACGACTTTCTCATAGAACGAGCGGTTTTTGCCAATATTTTGGTTCAAACGGGAGCAAAACTAAAAATTTGAAATTTTCGGGAAAAACTGACTATCTTTGAAAAGCCACAGCTTAGTTGTTATAAGGTTTAGAGAGCTGCGGTTTGGCTTAAATTGTTGCAAATTTAATTATCTTTGTAATTTTGTTAATTACTTATACTGCAAATGAAAAAGTATTATCCTTTTTATGATTTTATATGCCCTCAGTTTCAATTCTTTAAAAATCTATTTCTACCTTCTTTTTGTTTTTCAGATATTGTGAGTGAACTATTTGTCTCACAGACTTTGTTCTATGCTCTAATGAAAGAAAATTAAATACACTATAACTTTATTATACGACCTTCTCATAGAACGAGCGGTTTTTGCCAATATTTTGCTTCAAACGGGAGCAAAACTAAAAATTTCAATATTTCGGGAAAAATGAACCATCTTCGAATGGCCACAGTTTAGTCGCTATAAGATTTAGAGAGCTTTAATTAGGCTTAAATTGTTGCAAATTTAATAACCTTAATTTATGTACTGAATGGTACTTGTCGGAAACGCATAGTTTATGACTTTTAGAGCAAAAAGTGAAAAAAGTCCAAAATTTTCGCAGTTTATTATTTGCGTATAATCTTTTTTCCTACTTTCCCAAATTTTGTAATTTTGTAAATTACCTATCCTGCAAATGAAAAAGTATTATTCTTTTTATGATTTTATATGCTCTCAGTTTCAATTCTTTAAAAATCTATTTCTACCTTCTTTTTGTTTTTCAGATATTGTGTGTGAAATATTTGTCTCACAGACTTTGTTCTATGCTCTTATGAAAGAAAATTAAATGCACTACACTTTTATTATACGAACTTCTCATAGAACGAGCGGTTTTTGCCAATATTTTGCTTCAAACGGGAGCAAAACTAAAAATTTCAATATTTCGGGAAAAATGAACCATCTTCGAATGGCCACAGTTTAGTCGTTATTAGGTTTAGAGAGCTGCGGTTAGGCTTAAATTGTTGCAAATTTAATAACCTTAATTTATGTACTGAATCATACTTGTAGGAAACGCATAGTTTATGACTTTTAGAGCAAAAAGTGAAAAAAGTCCAAAATTTTCGCAGTTTATCACGTGGTGCGCAGCGAGCACAACTTATTCGAAGTTGCAAATTGGGATTTACATCACCCTAACTGATCCAAACAACATACCAAAAATTCAAATCTACATCGTGCTTTGCGAATTTAATGTTAATTTCCACTGGCCTATATCTAATATAAATCAAAATTGAAAGCTCACATAGTACGAGGCAAGAATATTGCGTGGGAGAATTTTGGCGCCATTTGACAGCATTGATTGCCCGCGCTATATGTCATTTTTTTTCTTTTAAAATATCGGCACGGGCGCGCTGTCTTGAATTTTGATGCGGTCGTGAATGGCGGTCTAATGGCTATAATATAGAATTAAATATAATAACGAGTAACATGGCGATTGAGAGCTTTTGTTGAGGTCGATGAACTGTATTGTAATTAATAGCTTTTTGTTTTACTAATGGTACGTTAATGCAACTAAGAAAGGTTTTACACATTAGTTTTATGATAACGTGCGTAAGAAAAAAATGAAATTATATATACAGATTCATAAAGAGCGTATTGCCGTAGCTTCGCTCTTGTACGATTTGTAAATCTAAGAAATTTTTGAATACACCTGTAGTGATAGAAAAAAAAAAATTAGGTAATCGTTCAAGGACTTCAGTGAAAAACATACCTATGCACATAATAAATATACATACAAATCAACACACGTATCGAATTAAATTTGATAATTGGATATAGCAAAGTATCTATCGTTTTCAGTAGATACATATAACTACCTTTTTTCATTGAGATATACATATGGAGACGACACCGCCTACATCACTTATGTTCACTAGATAATAATTTTTAAAACTTAGTTAGATCAAAAAAATGGCGCACAGATTTTGTTCGTAGTGTCTCCTCCATACGCAGTAATATTATCTCAATGCCTTTTTTATAGAAGTTTCTTACAAAAATGAATCTGGCCATAACCATAAGGCAAATATTAAATTGCTACAAAAGAGCTACATTATAAAACAGATACTTTTAAATGAGTTGAGACAGATATATTAAAACTACAGTCGCAATTAATAAAATGGGAATAGGAATCGCCACTGGCTATCGTTAAACCAATGGTGCCACCTGGAAGTCGTTATTTTTATTGTTGTAGATCGGATTTGGATAATATTCTCTATTATAAAAACAACTTTATTATTAAATGAAGTAATAAATAATAATAAGTAATAAATCCTTACTAATATTATAAATGCGAAAATAACTCTGTCTGTCTGTCTGTTACTCAATCACGCCTGAACTACTGAACCAATTTGTATGAAATTTGGTATAGATATATTTTGATACCCGAGAAAGGACATAGGATAGGTTTTATCCCGGAAATCCTACGGGAACGGGTTTTTCTCTGAAAACGCGGGCGAAGCCGCGGGCGGAAAGCTAGTAATAACATATTATCGAATAGTTTATTTTCCACACTTTGGCCTATTTTTGGATAGCTATGTTAAAAGGTAATTTTAATGAATGTTTTTGATTTATTTTTAAATATTGGGCAATGTAATGTAGCTTTAACACGCGACCTAAGGCGTATTTTCGTAAATATTATAGATGTAGTTGGAATTTAATACGGGAACTAGGTATCTGAGACATTTTAAATAGATTGAAGAATCTATATGAAACAGACATTGAGAGTCAGATGAAAACGTGATAAAAGGAAGAAGAGCTTCTGTCCGAATGGTGAGTGTGAACTAATCTAGTTACGACTAAAAAAATCTTTTTATAATTTACTAGCGGTCCGCCCCGGCTTCGCCCGTGGTACATATTTCGCAATAAATGGTAACCTATGTCCTTTCTCGGGTATCAAAAGTCCGGGAGCCAGCAGCAGATTTTATGACCAAGTTCCTCTCAAGCGGTAATTAGTAAAATGCATCAAAGTATAGTATTATGAAGCCTCGTGAACGTCAGCTGGAGCTCGGTTGGGGGGAAGAGCGGTTGTAGCCTCCCGTATCAGCTGACGGTTTTTCCACCAAGATACAGCCAGCTGACATATATATTTATCCACAGTTACATATAAGCTATCATCAGGTAAATTTTTGTTTGAGAGGAAATAACGGAAAATAAATTTTTCTTTAAATTTAACTTTCATGTTCGAGACACCAGCTGACGTATAATACCTACACCATGTTGTAACCAGCTGACTATTTTTTTTCGTTGAGATATTGGGTTAGCTACAATTTGACAAATTTTTAACTGAGAGGAAATGAATGAATGAATGTATTTTTTTTCCTATGTGCGTGGGAGGCTACAACCGCTCACCCCCCCAACCGAGCGCCAGCTGACGTTCACGAGGCTTTATAATACTATACTCTCATGCGTCTGACGAATTATCTCTTGAGAGGAAATAGTTAACCAAATTTGCACCTGGCTCCCTAACCATATCTCCATACCAAATTTCATGCAAATTGGTTCAGTAGTTAAGGCGTGATTGAGTAACAGACAGACAGACAGAGTTACTTTCGCATTTATAATATTAGTATGGATTCGTGTAGTTAGTATTTAGTTCATTCAAAGTGTCAAATCGTGAAAGCAAATTTGGAAAATTAAAAGGCAGTGACGTTGTAAGGGCCACTGACACCCCGGGCGAAAATATTGTGGCGCCCACTTGAGGTGTTCTGAAGGTTTGCACCAGGAGAGGCAAGAGACTCCAACTTCAGTCTTTGGCGCCTCCCAGAATTTGTCGCCCTGGGCCATCACCCCCTCTAAGCCGGCACTGTTAAAAGGCAAAACAACCTAGTTAAGTTATGAATGATGCCAGTTGGAATGAAACACAGACTATTAATTATAATGGATATATTATTATACTAGCGGTCCGCCCCGGCTTCGCCCGTGGTACATATGAAAAATAGATGTTGGCCGATTCTCAGACTTACCCGATATGCACAGAAAATTTCATGAGAATCGGTCCACCCGTTTCGGAGGAGTATGTAGACTAACATTGTGACACGAGAATTTTATATATAAGAAGATTTATAATGGACTAGTGATTCCCCGGCTTCCTGTGGTACCTACCTAGATAAGTGTATAACCTATAGTACTCATGGATCACTCATGTATACACAACGGCTAATTTTTGAAATCGGTCCATTAGTTTGTGAGATAAGCGCGTTCAAACAAACAAACTTCAGCTTTATATAGATAAACTATCGGTCCGCCCCGGCTTCGCCCGTGGTACATAGGTATGGAAAATAGATGTTGGCCGATTCTCAGACTTACCCGATATGCACAGAAAATTTCATGAGAATCGGTCCACCCGTTTCGGAGGAGTATGCAGACTAACATTGTGACACGAGAATTTTATATATAAGATGGACTAGTGATTCCCCGGCTTCCTGTGGTACCTACCTAGATAAGTGTATAACCTATAGAACTCATGGATCACTCATGTATACACAACGGCTAATTTTTGAAATCGGTCCATTAGTTTGTGAGATAAGCGCGTTCAAACAAACAAACTTCAGCTTTATATAGATAAATTGGGAATCATTTCGTCATATCAGATCCAGTTTTTATTCAAGTACTAATGATGTACCATATACATATACCTTTTTTAATTTATCGACGCGGCGACAATCGGCCTTTGTCACGTCGCAAGATGTCGGTCAGTCGGCGAGATGAAAGGCTTACGCTTGCCTCCATGGAAGGATCTACATACTGGGTGTACACTGTACAACTGTATAGAACATGCTTATACTAGGGTTTGGGTTGTTTCTTTGGAGGTGTGTGAGGGATAGAAAAGATTTTGATATTTATTTTTATGCTTGAATAGAAAAAAAAATCGAACTCAAGCCCGGAATCGAACCTGCGTCGGCGAGAAGAGATACCTATTACCTATAAATAAAACACATTTTATTTAACGTAGATTAGTGTGTTATCTATATTTTGATTGGAATTTTTTAATTGTAACATGAACAGGTTTTAATGAGGCTTCAATGAGGTTTAAAATGTATTAATCCAAATCAAATTATAATAAAGTACACGGATTATAAGCTACATATATAAATAATTGTCAAAACCAAAAATAATATGTAAGTAAATACTCAGATCTATTCGTCGATCCTTTTAATTTCTGATATATGTAATCAAGTGGCGTATCTGCGAAAAATAATAACATTATTCATATTTTAGATACATACATGAAGGTCTCAATTTCTTGTTTATTTTTGTTTGAGTAATTGCTATTATTACTGGAACAATAGAAACTATTTATTGTAATAAAGACAAAGTAATAAAACCTCATATTTTGTTCATTAAAATATCTCAAGGTGTTTCTTAAAGGTAATTAAGTAGGGACTTAATACGTTGGTCGTGCCGGAGGCGAGCCATTCTTATAATTAGTTTCCTAAATCTATTATATTTTAACAAATGTTTATATATTCGCATAGCTTAAAATAATATTTCATTAAATGAACAATATTAAAACATGTTGATTAACTATTTTTCGTAAAACCGTGCAAATGCTTTTTTGAATAGTTCCGCTATCTGACACTAGATGGCGCTAGATGTTCCGAAATAGAGAAGCGAAAGTTTCACATTTTTGTTACTCCTGTGTTGTTTTGAATGGTTTTTCGTTTAGTTGAATAATAAAGAATAATAAAATTGAATATATAAGTCTTAATAATTAAATTGTTTATGTCAACTGTATTATTTCTATAATAAATTGTGTCACCTAAGATTTCATATTTTTTTGCAGGAGTATGCTGATTATTGATAATGTTATCTAATAATAATGTCATTTTTTATAAATAATGTCTGAGCAATAATAAAATTAGAAATAGTAATCTTGAAAATTAGAAATGTATGTACCACATACTTCTTAATACGAATACGAAGTATAAAGGCGAAAGTTTGTAAGGATGTATAGATGTATGGATGTATGGATGTTTGTTACTCTTTCACGTAAAAACTACTGAACCGATTACAATGAAATTTAGCACACATATAGAGGGTAACTTGGATTAACACATAGGATAGGTTTTATCCCGGAAATCCCACGGGAACGGGAACTATGCGGGTTTTCCTTTGAAAACGCGGGCGAAACCGCGGGCGGAAATCTAGTGTATAATAATAAGACGACCCACACAAACATTTCAGATTATTGCATTGAAAATTTAAATACGTACCTATCTATAAATAAAGTAAGGATTTTAGAACGATAAATTCAGGATATTATTTTTAAAATTGAGAACGATGTGAGTTCTCTGTACATTGTTGAATATTAGGTTTTTAGGAAATAATTTCTATGTTGTGTCCAATAAAGAATTTTTAATTCATTTTATAAATATGTATTTATATAAGGGAATTCAAACATCATATTTTTGATCAATAATTTTATACACTACTAGCGGTCCGCCCCGGCTTCGCCCGTGGTACATATGAAAAATAGATGTTGGCCGATTCTCAGACTTACCCGATATGCACAGAAAACTTCATGAGAATCGGTCCACCCGTTTCGGAGGAGTATGCAGACTAACATTGTGACACGAGAATTTTATATACCTACTAGCGGTCCGCCCCGGCTTCGCCCGTGGTACATATGAAAAATAGATGTTGGCCGATTCTCAGACTTACCCGATATGCACAGAAAATTTCATGAGAATCGGTCCACCCGTTTCGGAGGAGTATGCAGACTAACATTGTGACACGAGAATTTTATATATAAGATAAGATTAGATTCGTATGTAGTAGCGATTTTATTAATAATTTAATATTCCATAAATATCTTTACGTAAATTTTAATGATATTTAGCGTAAGTTATGGCCTATCTTATTTCATTAGAAGTGTGATTGGCGTTTATGTATATTTTGTTGAGTGTTGAATTTAAATTATAATTTATAATACTGATGATTTGTATCTTGGTACTTATGTTGTAAATATGTTTAAATTTTTGTTTCATGAAGATCTTTATTTTTAATTTAATATGGTCATAAGTTTTTATATAAAGTGATGTGAGGAATTATGTATTTAAAATTAATTTCATAAATAGTACAGCATAAAAGTGAAGTCCCGTGTCCCCGTAGTGGGGTAGGGGGCAGATGTAATATTCATACACCTGTTTCACTGATCGATTTTTCTTTAGGGACAAGTAGGTGATCAGCCTTCTGTCCTGCCAGACCGAGACATTTTTTTTTTCGTCTCCACCGGGAATCGAACCCAGGACCCCTCGGTTCTACGCTCACGCGTCAACCACTGTACCGAGGAGGCGGTCTATAAATAGTACAGCATGCATAGTATTATTAAATAACTAGATTCCGGTTCGTCGCCCGCGTTTTCAAAGGAAAACCCGCATAGTTCCCGTTCCCGTGGGATTTCCGTGATAAAACCTATCCTATGTGTTAATCCAAGTTATCTTCTATATGTGTGCTAAATTTCATTGTAATCGGTTTAGTGGTATTTGCGTGAAAGAGTAACAAACATCCATACACACACACATCCTCACAAACTTTCGCATTTATAGGTAATATTAGTAGGATTACGTAACTAAATACATTTAAAAATAATAAGTTTAAGTAAATTAGGGTAAAATTTACATAAAAAAAATAATACCAAAAATGTATTAATTTTATTCATTTATTTAAGATAGTTCTTTTTAGGTAAATAAGTAGTTCTAGATAGGAAGGTAGAGCTGGACGGGAAAATGGAGAAAATAAAATGAGACCATTAAAATGCCTGTACAGGTACATATCATAAAAACTGCATTTGTTTCTAGACAATTAGCATTTTATTGTTTGTATTTAAAATCGATGTTTTAATTATTTATTTTTAAAGTATTTTACGTTTTGGGAGCAAGCTCGTGATTAACAAAAGCTTAGATTGTCCTGACCAATATCGCGTATAAAGTACCTTAATTGAAGTGAAACTTCTTTAGGCTGAGTAAAATTTCAATATCGCGTCATGGCAATACCGTCACGTTATGGAGTAAGGCGACGATTTTGGTATCTTTGAATCTTGCCAAAGAAGTTTCACTTTTGACACTTGCGGTCGGCACACATGCTCTTTTATAATCAACTAGCGGTCCGCCCCGGCTTCGCCCGTGGTACATGTTTACGTTTTCTCTACATAAGAACCATCCTCGTACTTCAAGGAATATAATAAAAAAAGAATTATCGAAATCGGTTCAGCCGTTCTCGAGTTATGTGCTTACCAACACATTTTGCGATTCATTTTTATATATAAGAAGAAGATTAAGCAAAGTCGGCTATATGCCTGGTAAAAGCGATTTCTTTTCTTTCCCCAGTGTGTAGAATTCAAGTGTACCAAGTAATATTTAGTTTATTAGCAAACCTAAGCTAGACTGCACATTAATCACATTAAAAATGTAAACGTTTCACCTCTTGGCACCTTCCCGGCAATCAGAATCGCATTAGAGGTCCCATTTGGCTCTGTACCTTGTATTGATTTTTGACGCAATCAACGTACTACAATTGTGTTGAAAAAAATGTATTTTTTAATAACTAGCCACTTTTATAGGAAATATGTATGATATAAAAAAGTGCAAAGATGTAGCTTTCTAATGGTGTAAGAACTTTTAAAATCGGTTGCGTAGTTTATGAGATAAATCGTTTCAAACATAAAAAAAGTCTATTAAAATTAGACTAGCTTCATTCGTTAGGTACCCAAATAGGTATTCTATCTACCTAGTAGCCTATAATCATAATCATTTATTCACCAGATAAAACAAAATTGAACACATGGAACCATTATGTAATTAATTAAACATTCAAAATACAATGACATTATAATATACATTGAACCTAGTTACTATAGTAGGTACATACGTTTATTTGCTATTTCAGACAGTAGTAGGTAGTTCTTAGTTAAAAAATTTAAACAATTCATGGCCACGGTCTACACATTTGTGCAAAATTCACATTCAATTCTTGGTATTAAATTCTAAAGTTCTTTTATTTATTTATTTAATTTATTTATTATTTTTATACGATTTAAACTTAAACAAATATTTATATTTACGTAACGTAAAACTAATTTGAATTACAATCATTTTTCCGCTCGACATTGACCATCCTACATTATCTGCGGCATTAATCCACAGATTAAAAATAAAGCAGGACATTCACGTGATCGTACATAAGCGGGTTATATTAAAGTGGATGGTTACACTAACGTTCAGAAACTAAAGTTAAATTTGCAAGTGATAGATATGCGAGGCGCTCTCGGAATGTAATTTTCACACGCTCAAGCGACGTCACTGGGCTCCCGGCCGCCTCCTGCCACCCCCACTTTACCCCCACCCTGTGGACTGAGAGCTGGATGAAGTTTTTAATAGATTGTTTTTGTTGTATCTAATTTATGTGGTTTTGGGTAGTATTTTTTCTCGGGGAAAAAACTATATTGTATTAATTGATATGATGTGATTTTGCAGTTCTTTCTTAGCTAAATTATAAATTGTTACAATTAAAGGTTTCACTAAAATCTATCGCGCATTCGAAAGTCAATTAAAACTTGAAGAAAGTACTGATTAAATAACATTTTAAACAATACGAATTTTAAGTAAGCAAAAATTATTCAATCAATTAATTGCAATTATATCAATTAATATTGTTTGTCTTGTTGTAAATGAATGTGCCTATCTTTTAAAGTGAAACTTTTATTAGATCGTCTCAAACTTTTTGGTCTGTGTAGCGCATGTCGCGTGTATCGCGGCTGCCGAGTAGGTATACCTACTCGGCAGCCGACCGTCACGCGACATGCGCTACACAAAGCAGTGTTCGGAACCGTTCGAACAGTTTCACTTTTACCGTGGTTTCATAAAACCACACAACATTTATTTAATTTATAAACAAAATTGATATATGAAATATGAATTTAATTGAAGTGAATGGTTTCAAAAATTAATTAATGCAATAACTTTCATGTTAGTTTTATAACAGTTTTATTTTATTTTATTTATTTATTTATATACAACCATTCCTACCATTACAGTTACCCAATGCGATAGGGAGGTCAAATTTACAATACAATTTGTTCATTAATACAAAAAAAAATATAACATTAATTAAGACTATAATATACAACCGCTACAATTATGTTTGATACTCTAGTGACTAGTCAAATATTATAATGATTAATACATATAAAGCTGAATAATACATATTTTTTAACAATGTCAAATTTAAAACATTTTCAATTAAAAGTTAAAAACTAAATTTAATACAAAAACGCAATTTTAGTATAATATAACAGTACTAGCGACCCGCCCCGGCTTCGCACGGGTGCAATGCAGATACTAAATACACTACAGAGAAACTCTGAACGTTGTATATAAAAACATAGCGGCCCGCTCCGGCTTCGCACGGGCTGTGGCACGGGTATAAAATAGATAGCCGGGCGGACGGCCGGTACCGCCGCAAACGCTACGTCCCGCAATTTTTAAATCTGTAATATCTTCGAAAATTTTCACTTAAATCATACGGTGTAAAGGGCCATATAGATCTATATTAAATGAACAATGTATTCAAGGTATTTAATTGGTTAAGGATTAATGCTGTATTGGTTAAAATCGCATCGAAAATAAGCCATTATTTGTCGTAAAAAGTAAATGACAAAAAAAAGTTATTGTGGGTTATCCATAAGAGATAGACATATACCATCGCGGACTTTTCTGTAGACCTTTTCAATGTGTATAATACTTAGTACATTATTTTGATAAAACTCGTAGGGTTCAGCCTGCGTTTGCAATGTAAGCGGAAAAAATGTAATTTTTTACGACATCACATTAGAAACCTCAAAAATAACAGTACTTCTCCACTATTTAATGGATGTTATTATACATATAAACCTTCCTCTTGAATCACTCTATCTATTAAAAAAACCCGCATCAAAATCCGTTGCGTAGTTTCAAAGATTTAAGCGTACAAAGGGACATAGGGACATAGGGACAGGAAAAGCGACTTTGTTTTATACTATGTAGTGATCACTACATTGATTTAAATACACTTTATAGGTATACAGTTTTAGCACGTTTTAGATAATGTCCAATAATTGAAAACATAACATTCCAAAATAAAATTAAGTTACATGTAAAGTCTAGTTTATAGTTAGCTCTTAAACTACCGCCCCCGCGGCCTCTCACGACGGATGCCCCGGAAAATTGCTACAATGATTGTGAGCGGGAATTTCGAAATGAAGGAAATGTACTTAAAGCTCCCGTCTGACAGACTATACGAACATACACGTCGCGCCGAGAATGGCGCGCTTTACCGAATTACATTTGAATATAGATCATTTAAAAGTGACGTCTTGTTTTTTTTTTTCATAGACAACGCGTAAGTGTCAATTCTTGTTTTTTCTTTAAGGTGATTGCAACGATCTGTTCCCAGCCAATATCCCGCTAGATGGCGCTGAATTCTACATTTCTAGTTTATTTGAGTTTTTGCGTAATTGGAATAGTCATCAAACCTAGGAATAGTCATGGCGGTTACTGAATATTATATTTTATTGAAATATGTTATATCATTGCCTTAAAATCCACCCAATTCGGTAAAATTATGCGTTTTAACATCTGTCATTGCATACAGGGTCGTTTACACACACAGACGTATACAAAAATGATAAAGATTTAACTCTAGATGGCGTGAATGTAAAGCGCGTCACACACGGTGAAGATACTACCTATAATATTTTATCTAATCTAGTAATATTTTATATTACAGTATCTTAAGGTATCCGGTATCAGCGTTCTGACCATCATTTTTCTTTTTTCGCTGTAGAACCGCCATCCTGTTACAAATGACCCACAAAGGAGAATGACCACGGGTGGTATCGGTAAAATTTTAGTTGTGCCACGTATTCGTTATATTGTTAATTCCTATTTGTATTTATAATGATCATATGTATCAATATTAAGTCTTAATTAAACCGGATAAATTGAAATAATAGTAAAAGTAAAAGTTTTTCTTTTGAAACATGTATGACTACGTATGGAATCGGTAAAATACTAGTTGTGTCACGTGTTCGTGATATTGTTAATTCCTATTTGTATTTATAATGATCATATTTATCACTATTAAGTTGTAATTATACCGAATAAATAGAAATAAAAGTAAAAGTTTTGTTTTGACACATACCTATATCTATCTCTCTTGCAAACGTCATAGTTTCTATTTGAAATGTCAAATGAATGTGTTCGACGCATTGTTCGATGTTATTTTGAAATAATGTTTAAATTACGATTTACTTTTCACATTTGTCTTGTAAATTAAAATATTACCTATGTAATAAATGTAAAACTTAACGTTCATCGTTAGTTTAAACTCGATTAAGTAGTTTTTTGAAGTGTTGAATAAAACTATTGTTTTATTTTTATTGTCGCGAACTGCGGCTTATATTTACATAAAAACTTTAATCATATCTAAAAGTACTAACATCAAGCTTTAAATTGAGCTATATTTCATCTTGACACAATAAGTTTGATTGCGATACCAAGTGCCATAGTCACTTGGGCAATCTCCTGTGGTTTTCATTTTTCTGTATGGGTAGACAAAACTTCAAAACGCCACCTGCTACGGTTTATATTATTATGAACGATTAGCTTTCCGCCCGCATTTTCAAAAAAAAACCCGTATAGTTCCCGTTCCCGTGGGGTTTCCGGGATAAAACCTATTCAATGTGTCCAAGTTACGTTCTATATGTGTGCTAAATTTCATTGTAATCGGTTCAGTAGTATTTGCGTGAAACACACACATACACATCCTCACAAACTTTCGCATTAGTAGGAAGTAGGATTGTTATAAAAATAAAAGTTATATTTGTTGGCGTAAACTATTTTATTGTAATTTTGGGAAATAAATAATGTCAAAATTGATTACCTACAATAAAACGCAGTTTTATTTTATTACCTACATTACACTATTGTTTTTTTTTTATCAAAACATGTATTTGAAGTAGCAAATATGATATTATGCTGATCCAAGCATTTTCACTCAAAACTAATATCACTAATGATTTGTAAAAGTAAATTATTTCAAAATACATTTCATAACCAACAAGTAAGAATAATTATTCATACAACAACAAATCAAAAACACTATTTACTATGGAAAAAAAACCAGGAAGGTGAAAAACATATTTACGATTTCGATGCACTCGACTTTTAGTAAAATAATAGGTAAAAATGTTATTATGGTTTTGATCACAGACATATCTGTGGTTTTGATTTTAGCTACTAGTATCAGAAAGCTGCGTGTTCAATGCACGTCGGGGTCCCACAACTGTGGAGGAAGGAAGGTAGAATACCTCCATCGAATAAGTGAAGTTTCTCGACATACTCGATTTGCCGGCCGGCCTCAATGAAGATTGTCCGAAAGTTGTATATGTGCTCTGTAACGAAAAAATTTCGCTAGCGCGATTCAGAGTGAGGTGTCGTACAATATACCTACTGAAGTTTTTCATCTTTTTATTTTACTGCAAATACAAAATAAAAATTAAACAATGGTAATGTAAATTCTAAACAAACTACTACCAAAATACAATTAGAACAAAAATCATTTGACTTGTTTATTTCACCCAGAGGCCAGAGGCGGCTCGTGACAAAATTGTATAGGTGTTCACTTGAAATAAAACAACGAAAATACAATAGCGTTCGGGATGATTTATTACAAAAAAATGAGCACCACATTTTATAAATGTCTATAACACTAAAAATTACAAAGTACAGGCTATTTCAAAACGAATTCAATGACTAGGTATCAATAATTAGTAAATCACCGAATTTGCATTCGCGAGCGTAGGTATCCATAGTGTTTGTCACTGACGGTCACTGACCTCTATAACTTATAGTTATAGAGGTCAGTGGTGTTTGTTGTGTAAACATGTATGTATGTATTTGAGTAGTTAGTAGCATATTATATTCTGAATTTCTGATCCATGCCTATTCACTCAAAACTAATAACACTAATGATTTGTAACAGTAAATTATTTCAATAGGTAGGTATTTGAACATTTCCCAACAAGACGTAAGAATAATTATTCGTAGGTATACAAGATACAATAACAAAATATCTAATACACTATTTATTATTTTATTATTTACTAGCGGTCCGCCCCGGCTTCGCCCGTGGTACATGTTTACGTTTTCTCTCCATAAGAAGTAATAGCTAGAGAGCTAGCGCAAAGCTACCTGTATGTATTTGACCAGACCTGGATTTTTGTGTGTTGATTCCCCTATACATGAGATGAGGAGTCACAGCCCAGAGTGGTGGACGGGGCGCGCGCTTAGGTAAGACAGGTGGAAATTTTTGGCGAACTTTGAAACCATTTGACCACGTCTGCCATTTTGATATTTGAAAATAGATTATTATTACTATCGGAAAATAACAATGGCAGACCATTATCACGCGGATAACATTCTGGCAGACACTTATGAAAGTGCTGAAAAAAATACAATTTTGAAAGTATTTGACCAGATCTGCCATTCATATATTTTATTTATTAGGGTCTTAAAAACTTATTTTCGAAACGGCAGACATTTTCATTGCGTACAGACTTCAGCAGACAACAAAACTTTACAGACTTCAGCAGTCAACAAGACTTAGCTTCTACATGGTCAGATGTATATATGTATTACGTTCCCTGACCTTACATCAATGATTTACTTTATTAATGTTTTTATGGTCATTTACATTTAATTTTGAAAACTATGGAATAAAATTTATAAATTTGATGATACAAAACTAAATATACATTTGTAAAGAATCTCAAATATAAAGTTGTGTTGCAAATAACAAATCATCATTTAAATATTTAGTTTATTTCTTTATTTAAGAAACAATTAACAATTACAAAACAACATAAAAAAACACGCATGCATTTATTGAAATGTTCATTCATCATCACTATCGAATGGCGTTGTGTGACTCGTCTTCATAATCCATTGAATCGGATTCTGTAAAAGTAAAACGTAAATTATATAATAAAAGAAATGAGTCATTATAAACTTACCTAGTAAGGCAATGCCTTTGATGTCGCACGATGCCGCCGCGCCGCCAGTGTAGGTACTTCTGCTGCTACATGAAAATATGCTAGGGTTGCAACAAATGGGAAATAAAACAATTGTGATTATTACTATTATGATGTAATCATTTATTCATATTATGTACATTCAAAACAATTGCTATTATTAAATCTGATGTAATTATTTTTTCATAAATATATAATTATTATTAATTACATAATATATTGCACTGTGAAATATTAACGTATCACTTTATTTTTGATGTTCTTAATTGTCTTTTATAAAATTTAAGTGACGCATTCGCATTGGGATCAACAATCCGATAAGAAAAGAATGGAGACAACATATACATAGCTTTGATTTCAATTCTACAGATACAAAATATACAATCTATCTAAAATGATACAACGGATGTTTCCTGCGTTTTCTCGTCAAAATACCGAAACAACGTAATTATTGTATAGTAGTTGGGCGTGAAAGTAAAAAAACAAATGAAAAGTGTTTTCCATATGATTATTTATTAAATTTACGCGATTAAGAATAATTTCAACGATACAATTTAG
Organism: Colias eurytheme; assembly: GCF_061535395.1. Classification (NCBI taxonomy): domain Eukaryota; kingdom Metazoa; phylum Arthropoda; class Insecta; order Lepidoptera; family Pieridae; genus Colias; species Colias eurytheme. Next base: position 9,622,537 of record NC_142997.1, on the reverse strand, counting down.
TAACCGAGAATTCAGAGGATTAAAGAAAATACCTGCCTGATCATTTTATCAAACTCTAAAAGAATTATGGTTATTTCGCATCACTCGGTTTATTAGTTTGGTAATAATTATTAAAGGTAGTTACAACCCTAGCCATTGAGTCGAACGGTAGGCAACACAATATCGACTTTGTGCGGGTACATATGGTACATTTCTTCTTGCTGTGAAGCGTAATTATTATTATTAAGATTTTTTAGGCTATTTTGAATCAGCTGTTCTAATTTAATTCTAGAAATTTATTAAAACGTGATTTTTTTAAAAGTATATTATGAGTTTATAAATACCTCAACCAATAGTTATTGTGTCCTATCCTCATTTCTTTATATCTTGGTAGTTAACTAAAGTGTTAAATTTACATAACCTCAACAACAACATTTACACTGCCACTGCACTAAAACTAAACTAACTAGCTCTCTAGCTATAAGAACCATCCTCGTACTTCAAGGGATATAATAAAAAAAGAATTATCGAAATCGGTTCAGCCGTTCTCGAGTTATGCGCTTACCAACACATTTTGCGATTCATTTTTATATATAAGAAGATAAGATTATGTGAAAATAACCAGGAAGGTGAAAAACATATTTACGAAAACATAGTAACATAATATGGCTGTCGCTACAATAATTATATTTCAATTTTATCTTTTTATACCTAGTAGAACTGGCCGACGAATAAAAAAAATCGTATTAGAATAAATACAATAAATTACGGAACAAAAAAAGGATTGTAACTGAATTAGGTATGTTTGTTTCTGGGCGCACCGTTTTCGACGACGCGACGCGCGACGTAAGCGTATAGGTATAGGTACCTACTTTGCTAAAACAAACTAATAAAATTGTGTGTCTGTCTGAAAATTCGGAAAAGCATATTTTGCAAGTTTGTAATTACTTTGATAGTTTACCGATTTATAATAATTGTAATTGTAATTGTATAATATATAATTTGCAATGTGGTGAAATTTCATAAAAATCACGGGCCAATTTTTTGTTTTGAATCCCACCGAAAATATAATTGCGTTATTAGAATAATTAATTACTATACCTACCCACGATCAATTATTACAATATAGTCTCAAATGCATACTAGAGAAATATTGCAATTTGATTCAATTAAAATGCATAGCATACAAAAATAAATTCACAACACAAGAAATTCCGCGCGCAAATCATAGCGCATGTCAATGAAATCAAGAATGTTTTATATCAAGCCGACGCGGACGACGACGCGACGCCGAACAAAAGTACCTACGACGGACGACCACGCTTCGAGTTGCCAAACAACATGAGTAATAAATTGTTTACAAAAAAAACAAGTTTTCCATTTTTCTGTATGAGTAGACAGAACTTCAAAACGCCACCTGCTACGGTTTATATTATGAACGATTGTTATAAAAATAAAAGTTATATTTGTTGGTGTAAACTATTTTATTGATCAATAATTTTGGAATTTAAAATTGTCAACATTGATTACAATAAAACGCAGTTTTATTTTATTACGCTATTGTTTTTTTTATCAAAACATGTATTTGAAGTACCATATAATATTATGCTGATCCAAGCATTTTCACTCAAAACTTATATCACTAATGATTTGTAAAAGTAAATTATTTCAATATACATTTCATAACCAACATGTAAGAATAATTATTATTATTCCTACCTACAACAACAAACCTAAAACACTATTTACTATGGGAAAATAACCAGGAAGGTGAAAAACATATTATTATTTACGATTTCGACGCACTCGACTTTTAGTAAAATATAGTAGGTAAACATAATATTATGGTTTTGATTTTTGCTACTAGTATAAGAAAACTGCGTGTTCAAACTACTTGTTTGTCTGTCTGAAAATTCGGAAGTACTTTGGTAGTTTACCGATTTATAATAATATTGTATATATCGTTGTTTAAAAAATATTCAAACACAATAAAATATGATATACTGATTTATCACTGGTTTCAGTGATGAACTGATGAGTCAATTATAGCCACTATACTTTCGTCATACGTGTGTATGATTGATGTGATTTGCAACGTGGTGATATTTCAGAAAAATCACGGGTCAAATTGTCCCACCGAAAATATAACTGCGTTATAAGAATAACTATACCTACGATAAATTATACATAATACAATATAGTCTCAAATGCATACTAGTGAAATATTTTATTTGAATCAATAAAATAAAAAAAAAAATAAAAAATAATAATAATACAAAAATAAATTCACAACACAAGAAAATCCGCGCGCAAATCATAGCGCGTGACAATGAAATCAAGAACTTTCGAGCCGACGCGACGCGGACGACGAAGGAGCCTAACAAAAGTACCTACAATCATAGGCGGCTCGTGACAAAATTGTATGGCCGTGTTCACTTGAAATAAAACAACGAAAATAGGTACCTACAATAGCGTTAGCAGTACAAAAATAAAACCGGCCAAGTGCGAGTCGGGCTCGCGCACAAAGGGTTCCGTAGCAGCAAATATAATAAATTACAGTTAAATCAACCTATCTCAAAAACTATAAGAGATACTTTGATCAAACCAAAAATCGTTGAAAGAGTTAATTAGCATGCATCACCTCTATTTTTTTTAGAATTTTATACCCCGTAGTTATAAAAATAGAGGGGGGGGGACATACTTTTTACGACTTTGAGAGCTGATATCTCAAAAACCGTTCACTTTAAGAAAAATGTTTTTTAGAAAACTTTATATCATTTTAAAAGACCTTTCCATTGATACCCCACACGGGTATGTACATCGAAAAAAAAAATTTCATCCCTCAGTTACATGTATGGGGGGCCCCACCCCCAATTCTTTTTTTTACTATTTAGTGTCATATTTTTGTAGCGGTTCATACAACACATATTCCCATCAAATTTCATCACTGTAGTACTTATAGTTTCCGAGTAAATCGGCTGTGACAGACGGACAGACGGACAGACGGACAGACGGACATGACGAAACTATAAGGGTTCCGTTTTTGCCATTTTGGCTACGGAACCCTAAAAATGAGCACCACATTATAAATGTCTATTTATACACTAAAAATTATAGAGTATTTCAAAACGAATTCAATTATTATTTAGCAATAATTAGAAAATCCCCGAATTTGCATTCGTGAATCGTGATCGTATTCATAGTGTTTGTCTACACTAATATTATAAAGAGGAAAACTTTGTTTGTTTGTTTGATTGTAATGAATAGGCTCATAAACTACTGGACATTTTACCAATGTTTGCAAGTTTGTGATTACTTTGATAGTTTACCGATTTATAATAATTGTATACTTATATCATTGTTTAAAAATATTCAAACACAATATGATATAGGTACTGATTTATCACTGGTTTCAGTGATGAACTGATGAGTCAATGTTAGCCACAATACTAATCACTTTCGTCATACATGTGTATGAACTATGATTGATGTGATTTGCAATGTGGTGAAATTTCATAAAAATCACGGGCCAATTTTTTGTTTTGAATCCCACCGAAAATACATATATTACTAATTGCGTTATTAGAATAATTAATTACTATACCCACGATCAATTATTACAATTTACAATATAGTCTCAAATGCATACTAGAGAAACATTGCAATTTGAATCAATTAAAATGCATAGCATACAAAAATAAATTCACAACACAAGAAATTCCGCGCGCAAATCATAGCGCGTGTCAATGAAATCAAGAATGTAATTTTATATCAAGCCGACGAGCGACGACGCCGAACTAAAGTACCTACAGTACCATTTACCTTCAGTGTACAATACAGTTTACAGACCTACGACGGACGAACAATAATGAGTAATAAATAAAAAAAAACATAGTTTCTAAGGTCATTAGTTTTATTTTATTTTATTGTTATTTTCTTTGAACGATTGGAAATGAAATTACTCAATTTTTACACAGAACTTTGATTTATTAGAATTATGCTCATTATGCATAAGATAACGAACGCGAATGCACGACATCTAGCGCGTCAATGTCTAAACATCGCCTTTCGTTTAGACATTGACGCGCTAGATCTGTAATAAGTATATAGTCTATGCGCTAGATGTCGTGCTTTATGTCGTGTTTCGCTTGGCAAAAGTCACGCACACTACTGTAGAAGTGTCAAATTTTTCCGGTATTTTACTGTTGTTTTTCTAAGTAAATATTGTAAATTATTGATTAAAAAGGTCGAACGCGCACACATTTCATTATAGAGAAGTGATAAAATGATTAGTTTTAAAGAAATAGTGTCTGTGTTAAGTGTTTAGAGGTAATCAAAAATGTATGGAGGGACGGTCGGAACATCAACCTTAAATAGACTGTCCGGAGCAAGAAGCTTATATATCTAATACACTGGAGATTTCAGTATGAACATTAACTTATAACAAGAAAATATGACCTTGAATGACGCCTGTATGTTTTTTATCCCTTTCACACCTAACTAACTACCTAGGTATTATATAAGCTTCTTGGTCCGGAGGTTCCGGAATATTTATGTTTCGGTTGCTTATTTTTGACGTGACAAGTGACAACGTCTTATAATTCCATAGCCGGCTGCACGCACGAAAAAACATGACTCATGCGGCGTTACCTCGCTCTGAGGCGTTCCACGTAGGCTTGAAGAAGCACAATAGGCCGTTGTCACGTTCAACTATCGTCAGTAAACCGACTTTACAGACAACCAATTTTTTTTTCATTTAATCTGTACACTGTACACTTTGTATTAAATTTTACAATAAAATGATATTTTTCTTTTATAGTATCATATAGTATAGACTTTTGTTGTAATGATACGAAATATGTTATTCTAATTCCTGGTATTGATTCATATCCATACACTTCCATAAATTCTTTCAATAATTTTTATGTAAAAATAGCAATAGCACATCTTATGAAAAAACCATCAACCTATCAAATTTTCGCATTTTTACTATTCACGAAAACTATATTTTTGGCATCTAATTTAAAATTAATTAATTCATAGACTAACTTTCAAAGTAATAAGTAGTTATTTCGAATCGAATATATTTTCAAAGTATACATTAGTTACCATTGAGTTACCATGTACTACGTACTAGAGAGGGCATCTCTAATAAACTATTTCTAACACGAGTTAGAGTCAATCGTCTCAAGCCATTTTTTTTTCATTACATTGATTGGTTTTAATTGATAATTTTATTCATATTTTTTTAATAAGATAAACAATATTTATTTGTTACATTGATTGGTTTTAATTTATAAGTAATAAAAGGCAGAATATCTACAAAGTGTCTACTGACTAGCCGGCCGGTGCCGCCGCGCTTGTTACACAGATTTTGTTCGTGGTGTCCTCTCTATAATAATACCTCAATGTTAGTTACTGAACTAATCTATTACGCTGCATGTTTGTGTACAAACCAAAGTTTTCCGATAAGGAAAATCAATGGAAACATTACAAAAGTACACCATAAATCACGGGACATCTTTCAATAATCCAATCAGAGCATTTCCCTCCAAAACTAATGTTATTGTCAAACGTCCATCAGAATGGCCAGTCACGTATGTGCGAGAGGGATGGAGATATATGAAATCACGTATGAAATGTTGAGGAGAGAAAGAGGCAGTGGTTATTTCAGCAATTGGTGCAAAACGGTATGGTTTATCATCTTTACTCAAATGTGCGTTTATAAATAAATTTGTATTTATAGACGTAAGCTTGAAAATACTAACTTGGATGTCTATGCCTTTCATTTCGTAAAAATATTTTATCTATAATAACTACCTACTAATATTATAAAGAGGAAAGGTTTGTATGTAGGTATGTGTGTATGTATGCAGGTTTTCACGCATAAACTACTGAACCGATTTTGATGAAATTTGGCACAAACAATCTTTAGACCCTGACAAGAGCATAGGACACCTTTTATTGCGAAATATGTACCACGGGCGAAGCCGAGGCGGACCGCTAGTTTTTAATATTACTACTATGCTCCATAAAGAAATGCTTCACGTCCATATCTAAACTAATATTATAAAACTGAAGAATTTGTTTGATTATTTACTTGAACGCGATAATCTCAGGAATGTTTAGTCAAACGTCGAGGAATAAAGATATTTAGATTCATCATTTTGTATGTTATTGTCATTTTCATACAACATGCTTTCATACAACTGATTCTCAAATTTTCAGGATTCAGCAAATGCTACCACCCTTTACCTGTTTTTGCCCTTTGTTTAACCGAATATTTTAATTATTTTTAAGCTATTGCATAGCTTCTATCGCAGGCCTTGAGCGCGGGGACCGAATCTCATGGGCGTAGCCACGGTGGGGCAGGGAGGGGCGCTTGCCCTACCCTGGCTCTGACCTGGAAGGTAGGTACCTAACCAAATCTAAAAACTAAATTATCTAGGTACTGACTATAAATCTTGATATCCGTAGAAAATTCACACAAATGTCGTCAGTCGAAACAAAACATGCGATCAAAACAAAAAGCGCGCGAGTCGAATCTAGAAATTCCGTAACGAAAAAACCTCACGCTCCCCACTCCGACGGGCGGAGGTGTGGCTTGAAGGCATAGCATGCAATAGCTTTACCGCGGCAGTCCCCGAGTGCCACACGTTTTTTTATCATTATTTTCCAATAAAGCACAAGGATGTTTATGCATTATGTGCTGAATGTGCTGCACTTTACAAGTATGCGGGTAGTTCCCGGTAAGCGAGTGTATAATTATTATTCGTCAACTGCGTGTTAATCAGCTGACCGCAAAGCGTTTGTATGTAGAACCATGATTTTTCAGGTGTCCACGAAAACTGATTATGTAGCGACAGCAAATAAATTGGTTTTCTTCAGTCGCTACTTTTTTTTTGTATGGACGCAACGTAAAAAAATCTGTGTCCTTTGCTTTTCTGTATGGACATCAAAAAATAATATCTTAATTTACTTTTGCAAAGATATTTCCAATATTTGAAGTGAAACTTCTTTATCAGGGTTGGAAAAAAATTTAGTGTAACATTTTTTCGTTACGTGTGACATTGTTCCGTTACGCGCCATCTTTTTCTTATCCCTACCACGCGTGATTCGACGTATTTCTGTAAAGTTGCATGTAGTAATTTTTTTTTGAAAAATAAGGTCATAAAGAAGTTTCACTTCTTACGTGTGTACACTAGTACACGCACACATTTTTTTAGCTAGTTTAACTTTTGTTATATACCCAGTGAGGATTAGTTTAATTTAAGCTACTTAAATTTATTTATATAGGCTTTGCTATTTTTTTACATATAACAGAGCCAATCAGCTACTAAGCTAATCGAAAGAGTAGGTACCACCTACCAACTTCGCTTTACTTCATATTCATTTTGCCTTGTTACGATCAAGTATTTCTAAAAATTTAGTTAAATAATTAACATTTGAGTTTAAATGTAATAATATTGTTGTGGAGAGACAAATAAAGTTATTTTAGTTATTTATTACTAGCTGTGCCCCGCGGTTTTACCCGCATTGCTCCGCTCCTGTCGGTTCTAGCGTGATGATATATAGCCTATAATAGCCTTCCTCGATAAATAGGCTATCTAGCACCGAAAGAATCTTTTAAATCGGAGCAGTAGTACCTGAGATTAGAGCATTCAAACAAACAAACTCTTCAGCTTTATAATATTAGTATATAGATTTACATGTATGCTGACGCTACACCGTGCGACATCGACACGGCCGTTAGTCGCGCGACTGATCGTGCTCCGGTCGCGTGATGAATGTCGCCGGCTGAAGTAGGCTGCGGTTGTTTTTCGGCAATGTACGCTGCACTGTTTAGGACGCGAGCAATGTATGCTGAATTTTAGGAGGATTTATTGTTTTTTATGGTATAATTCGGCGTAGGAGTAGTGCTGTATTGCTACAGTTATTAAGTAATATTAAAGAATAAGATCGTGTGTGCCGAGCATACGTGTCAGAAGTGATACTTTGGCAAGATTCAAAGATACCAAAATCGTCGCATTGCTCCATGGCGTGACGGTATTGCCATGACCTTGAAATTTTACTCTCAAAGCGCCTAGAGAAGGTTCACTTCAAAATGAGTGTCTGAATAAGATTAGCCGAATCTATTCTTAGAAATTAACTGTTCCAATAACGTTTTGGTTTTCCTATAATGTTATAGCGAAACTGTGTGCAGTGTGACCTAATATTGCCATTTTGCGAGTTTACGCTGGGATTCGAACCCAGGACTGCTTTCATGTCCGTCCAAAGTCCAAAGCTTCATGTCCATCCAAAGTCCTAAGTCCAAGAGTGTAAAATAATTTGTTGTATTATATCATGTGTGTTCATAATTCAGTCCTAACAATAATTATTAAACTATTTTTGTTTAACCACTACGTGGAACGTTCAGAGCAAAACAGCAAGCGACGTCATAGCTGCTCGATTTAACTTAAAATACCGTTGAGCGAGGATCCATGGATTTATTGTGCTGGAACGCTGACGCAGCGGTTCTGTGATCATTCTACTGACCTGTTTGAAGCTGTAGCTGATTTCGTAAAATGATGCCTTGTGTGTTTAATATACAATAGAACGCCGATTATCCGAATTAATTGTGACCGGGGTCGATTCGAATACCTAATCAAAAATTCGGATAACTGGACATAGACTGGTATTTAAGAAAAACGAAGTGCCACACACAGAATATACTTTAAAAAGCGCAACTTTCAACAATTACTGTTGCAAAATATTTGAATTCAAATTCAAATTCAAATCATTTATTGCATACCAATACGTGTTTACATACATATTAGCTACCTTTTCCAACTTGTTACAACAAAGCAAAACCAAAATTACTTGGTTTCCATTTTTTTATATGCTTAGGACCGATTCGAATAATTCGATTCGGTTAATCGGCGTTCGGATAATCGGCGGTATACTTACATAATATGATGGGTTGATGATTTTAGGTCTTTGGTGGAAAGAGCAATAGAGTTAGAGCTAGCGCGTAGTAAGCGTAGTAAGAAAGTGCGCGCACGTAGCGACGCAACTCCCGGGAGACTTTTAAAGGGAAACTTTTATTACATCGTCTCAAACTTTTTGGTCTGTGTAGCGCATGTCGCGTGTTACACCGACCGACAAAGCAGTGTTCGGAACCGTTCGAACAGTTTCACTTTTACCGTGGTTTCATAAAACCACACAACATTTTTTTTATTAGCCCATAGAGTTGATGGGAGAGACAAAATAGTTGCGCACTAGTTCTTAATACGTTGGGGGAACCCAAACCCTTAGGTTTATTACAACTACAAGTTACAACAAGGGCAGTTACACATACTTACTTATACACAATCGGACAATCCTGATGTGGTACCTTACAGTTATTAATATGTGATGGTTATTGTTGTTGGCAGATTTCCCGTGAATTTTGAAGTGCTTAAAGTGCACAATATTAAAATATGTATGTGTGCATGGTTTAGTTTAGTTGTAATCCATACTATGATATTATAAATGCGAAAGTAACTCTGTCTGTCTGTCTGTTACTCAATCACGCCTTAACTACTGAACCAATTGGCATGAAATTTGGTATAGAGATATTTTGATACCCGAGAAAGGACATAGGATAGGTTTTATCCCGGAAATCCTACGGGAACGGGTTTTTCTTTGAAAACGCGGACGAAGCCGCGGGCGGAAAGCTAGTAATATATAAACTTAAAAAGTTTATTAAAGCTCTATTACACATTTCTTGCATTAAATATTGTAAATTAAAATTTGTTATTTATGAAAGAAGAGTTATTGTTAAGTAAAATGTGCACTAGAAATAAATAAAACTTGACCATAGCTATCAATTGATTACCTACGTAGACTGGCCAGGTGTGCAGAATATATTGTATTTATGTATAAAAAAGTGAAAATAATAATGATTGGTCTTTATTGTAAAAGTTTGAGAACATCTGGAATACGTTTAATTGCACAGTCAGGTGTGTGTCTTTTTTCTATATTTAAATTGGGTTTTTTACGTTTTTTTGGTAAAGTGATAAATAATTTTCATTTGATACCTACATGTTAAACAAAAAGTTCATTAAAACTAATTGCAGCTTTCAACTATCCTCATTCCAAATTTCATCAAAATCGGTGCTTTTGTTTTGCCTAGCCTCACAGACGGAAGACACACACACATTTATAATTATTTTAGTTCATTTTAATGATACCCAAAATCAAATATAATTATTTCAGACCAATAAATTTCAAGTGTTTAGACCCATTACCGGTTTGTCCATTATAAAGTCAATTACGAAGGTGAGGGGGGGTGGGGTAGCGGGGTAGTGAGGTGCGAGGGGGGAGGGGGGTGTAATCGGGATCGCGGATAAATTGTGCGCTCGCCTTATTGTTTCGCAGGCCGGTGCCGTTCAGGTGATTTTGAATGTGTACGGTTGGCAAAATAGGTTGTGGATTTTATTAAAATGCGTGACTTTCCGTGCTTATTCCACTAACTAACCAAAGGAGTGGAGAGTAACCTAGAGTGGTCAGTTTTTGTAAAGATCCTTTTGTAAAAAAAAAATTAGTAACTACATACTTGTTTTCGTAGTTTATGTTTGTTTTGCTGTTCATTTTTTTTAGAATAAGCTATGGAGGTTGGTGATCTACTTTGTTATCTTTATTGTTGTAGGTTTATATTTTGATTCGAATATAGATTAAAATTATTTTCCTTAAATGGATCGATTGTGCTGAACTTAATTCTTATTATAGTTAGTTGTTTTAAAATAAAAGTTCGTATCAATACATTAAAATTGCATTTATTGAATTTTTATTGTACCTAATTAATTATTGAACTAATTTAAAAGCCTAACGTAAATTATTAGTGAGTTTTACAAAACAGCATTTAATTTTCAGTTCACAGAAATGTTGAAAACATTTTTATGCACACCGTACTAGCACTTGTTTGTTTGAACGTAAAACTTTAATTAACCGATAAACATGTCTTGGGCCATCTTAAATAAGCCTAAGTAATATAATCCCTTCCTTGCTATAACCTTGTGAAATAGGACTTCAATTTGGGCACAAAAATAAATATTTGTTAATTAATGTCAAATCTTAATGATTTTCAAGTTATTTTGGATCACTCAATTAGTATGGAAGTGTATGACGTAATGTATTTTCGATAGAAAAAAGGTTTTCTTAAGGATGGCAAGATTTTTAATTTTTTTTGTATTTATTCACTGACAGCATTATAATAAGTTAGTACGTATAACAAACAGTACCTATTGATAAGTGTGATAGAGAAAATTGTATTTAGTTTGATGATAAGAACTGTTTTATATTTTGATTTATCAGTAAAGGAATTGTAACTTTTAGATGACATATTATCATAAATGATAACCTAACTTTCCCTGTTAAATCAACGATGTGATATAATATTATATTTAAATAATTAATGCAATTAACAGGCGTATCGTCTATTCGAGATTTTGTACTTTTTGTTGGTTGGCTTTTTTGGGAAAATACGCCAAAGTTTTGAGAACGTGCTTGCTATTTTTCATAATTTGGCCTACCTAAATTATTTTAATTTAAATAAAATAACAATGAAAATACCCATACATTGAATTAAAACAAAAAAACAACCTAGTACAAGTGCACAGAAAACACCAGGGCGGCAGGAATAGCTGGAGCTTCCAAGTTTCTTTGTGGAGGCGCGGGGGTGCGGGGTGCGAGGCTAAGGTTGACAAATGGGCCGCTCCGAGCATCCGCGATACAATCGTGTTGCTTACAGCTACAGAGGAAAAAACTAGGGCTGCTGCGGAATATTGGGATGTGTTCTAGATCAGGGATGATTTTGGGACAATAAAAAAATTATTAAAAATTTCCTTACATGTATAACTCTATTCTCTGATCTCTATCTAATTTGATTGTACTATTTCAGTTAAAACTACATATTGAATATGTTCAAGTATTAACAGTCGTTCATAATTTGATTCAGCAATAAAAATTACTATAGTTGAAACATGGTATAATCAGCAGTCATAAATAGATACTATCCTACCTAGTAATATTATAAATACGAAAGTTTGTGAGGATGGATGTAGGTATGTATATGTGCATGTAGGTATGTATGTTTGTTACACTTTCACGCAAATACTAATTATATTGTAATGAAATTTAGGACACAATATATAGAGGGTAACTTGGATTAATACATAGGATAGTAGTTTTATCCCGGAAATCCCACGGGAACGGGAACTACGCGGGTTTGTTTGAAAACGCGAGCGAAGCCGCAGGCGGAAAGCTAGTCTCTAATAATAGATAGTCCACTTATTGCGCTGAAAACAGGTCTGTAAAAAAGATACGATTTTTATGCATAATTCATATACTTACCCCATTTATATTTTAAATACCAAAACCTTACTTAGAAGTGTCCTTGTGTTTCTTTTTAAACAAGAGGCTATATTAATTATTACAGATATATGTGTAACATGGTGTGTGTTCACTACGGATTATTAATATAATTGATTTACGGTATGGTTGCTATATTGAGCATATATCAAGGTTTATGAGCTAATCAATAAATCAAATGTGAACTTTGAAATTCTGAGTAGCATTGCAAGTACCATACTTACTACAATTCAGTATATTCGGTTCAATTTTATAGTACTCTATCGATTCAGTAATTTTTGTTAGATTATTTTACAAATGAACAATTACTTCTTTAAAACATAGTATTTATTTAATAAGTTTTAGATGTATGAAATGAATATCAGTGTAAGTAGCTTCTATGGGTACCCATTATCATCTGTAGGAGCTCATCGTTATGATAACTAACATGCGCTGGGTTCGATTCCCAGTAGAAATAAAATATTGAATATACGTCTACATTTAGCTCATTCTAGAGAGATGATCATCTAGTTGTAATTATAAAATCGATCAGAAAACAGATTTGTATATTTGTGCAGTGGGCAAGGGAATAAGACCACCAAAGATCTTGCAAAAAAGTTTTTTTCCCACTTTTGACTATCTAATGTTAATAATATATTTAAAATTATAACATCAATGTGACAGCCCTGCAGCACGCGTCACTGGACCCGTCGCAATGTGCCATTACTCACTGTCGGACGCCATTTTCGATGCCACGCCCGCTACGCCGCTACGCTGCTACGTTTGGCTACGCGCTACGGCGTAGTAGCGTATCTAAACATTCTCTTGTTTATGTCGTGCTGGTATTTTTGGTTTTAATTACTTCAATTGTTTGTTTGTTTGTTGGAATGAATATTAGAAATCGGTGTGTGATATTGTATGATAAATAGAGAACTGATGAATCTTTTTCAGAGCATTAAAAAAAAACAATGCAGTGTCTCGTAAGATACAATAAAAAAAGTATGTTGTTACATTTAATTTACATAGGGTATAGACTTGTCCCTGTTTTATTTCATATAAATGATACACAGGTGTGGTGGGATGTTAAATGATTCGATGAATAAAACGAAAGAGATTTTTTTTAGTTTTTAATATTTTTTACACAATTCGTAGCATTCATAATGCCGACATTTTTCCTCGAAACGTCTCGTCAGCGTGTTAGTACGATTCCTATATTATATAAACAAACAAAAAAACTATTTCGTGTCCGTCCTGTTGCGATGTGATAAAATTATACAATACAAATATATTCATGTTTTAAATTGATTTAAATCGCTGAGAGACGACAAATGTTCTTATTATATTACTATATTTACAAATCTCGTGACTTTCGAACTCATTATGTATAATACATACATATAATAATAAGAAAAATCAAAATAAAATTCTTCAATTAATACATTAATATCTAATAACTACTATTTAAGACTTTTCTTAATAAAATATATTACACGCGATGCATTTTAACAATAATAAAAGTGTAACAAATATTGGTTTTTGGGGAAGATTTTTGAACCGAAATCGGGTTTTAATACTGAAAAATTTCACTGGAAACGAAACGTTTATACAAAGATAATACGATATATTTACAGAGTATAACAAATATAATATGTTTGTGACGTGATTGTTGTGAACCTACCCTAAATCAATACGACTTACATAGGTCTTTGTGAGTGTAAAAATTTATCGTAATTGACAATTTATGTTAATGTGATGATTCGAAAAGGCAAGGCTTTTACAAGATAAGACATAAAATATGTTTCAAACAAGTTTTTGCATTCCACAAACCAACAGAACTGTTTTAAAACATAAATGATTGAAAACATCGTATACAGAGTCATTGTACAAAAAATAAAATGCATTTGACGAATTGTAGAAAACTATATAACAATCACGTCACATCAATTAAAAATAGAATAAAGCTTGATTCCGGATAACTATAGCTATCGAAAACCGCGATCGAATTATTTAAATTTGAAAATTTTGTCAAATTTAAGAAGCTCCCATTCGTATACATTGCATAAGGCTGGTAACGAGTCATAGCTCGATTTATTTACGTCCGTGGTCGTCACCTTAGTATACTATCAGTTATAACCCGTGCCATTAAAGGATCGAATGGCAAATTTTGTGATTCCATCCTTTATTGGCGCGGGTTAATGTTACACATGAAACTAATTCTGATTCATAATCCATGAAGATGTTTAAATGCGTCCTAATTTTTTTAAGTCTTTAATGTTTCTCGTATTTTTTGGAGATTACGTATTACTACATAAAGGATTTTTTTTATTGTAATAAATTTCAGCAATTGAGTTTAAATTTAGTATCCAAGTAATTTTAAATTCATATTTCGTAATTTATCGCCAACACCAAGGTAATTTTTCTTCTGATTCACGTTTATTCTGTCATTGGTTATAATTATCTTTTTTGTCACTGACGCATTTAAACAATCTCCCTTACATTCTTTGTTTATCGTTCCATAATTCTGTTTAAAAACGTGAGTTTTCAACATTAACCACATCGTTAAGGCAATCCACAATTATCAATGAAGACGAAAAATATAGCTAAAAATCTCATCGTTTTAACAGTGTAAAATATTATTTTATTTCATCGTATACATGGGTTACAAATTGTGCTATATTACTGAACACCAGGGCAAGGTGAAATACTATGATACTTCATACTAAATATCGTAATAAATATAATATATAATAGTATATAATTCAAGATATGTATGTCACCTGTAAAGCAAAATTGCGTAAACGATAAGGGAATTGACATTGGAAACTGAGCTTTATAAATAAGTAGTTAGGTAACAGCGTAAAGAAATTATCATTAAGAAAATCAAAACGATGGTTGTTCCCAAATTGCGTTCGGACCTGTTCACGAACATGAATGTGCGAAAAGTCGCGGTGTAGTCGCATCATCGCTATCTCAATGACGATTCACATTCATGATCAAGTCATTTCGCATAACAAAAAAATTATACACAGAAATGATTCTAAATAACCTACTACATACATAGCTCTTTTACAAAACTTCTATTACCTTCCAGCGAGCCCAGCACTTGTGATAGTTACATCTTACAACTATTCAATTATTTATTTATATTTACGTAATAACAATACACAATTAGCTATAAATATTTATACGATAACTATCAAACCGTTTATTGTTACATTCATCAACTTTGCTCCTATAGTTCCGAGTGATAAAACCGTTTTCATAATATTTATAATAAGGTGATTGCACCAGTCGTATAATACAGCGTCCACAGTGTCACTTCGTTAATTTACATTAATTTAAACATTAAAGTTGACTTTAAACCTTAATTTAGGAGATCGTATACTGTTTCAAATATTACAAAACGTATAGCTTTATGTACATTAGCATCGTTCTCCTGTTTTGTTCGTATCACGTGCCAGTCCAGTCGCGCGTCGCGTCACGTCGCGTCGCATTGCGTCGCGTCGCGTCGAGTCGCGTACAGTCGCGCGCAGCATTAGTGGGGGGCCTTATATGTCGCACACTACAGCCTCTAGCTGAGACATCGTTGTGTGTACGTTATTCATATCTGTGAAAGAGAAATTAGATTTAATTACAATCGAAGACGAAGTCTCTTAAATTGTTCTTTGGTCAATATAAAAAGAAATCCAAAACTACAAAATTGTTATTGATTTTGTCCAACTCTACTGAGCTTTCCATACAAGTATACTACTTCAGGTAAACCCTTAAAATTAGATACGAAAGACGATGATCAGAATGATGATAATAGATATGAAGACTATGATGATAGTAAAAATAGTCATAACAAAATGATACTTACATATGTACAAGTTACATTAGAGATGGTGGCCGTAATACTCGGCGGGGTAGTGCGCGTAGCCCTGGTGGAAGGCGGGGTCCGTGGGGGGCCTGTGCATCATCTGCTGGCCGTCCATCATGTAGCCCATGGTGGCCTCGGGGCTGTACGCGCCGCTGGGGCCCGCGTGGGGGAACACTGCGGGGTAGAACACTGAGCGGTTAATGCGGCCTGCTGTTGGTAAGCTGGTATGTTTGGGAGGTCTATGCGGTCTATCTATATTATAAAGGCGAAAGTTTGTATGGATGTTTGTTACTCTTTCACGTAAAAACTACTGAACCGATTACAATGAAATTTAGCACACATATAGAGGGTAACTTGGATTAACACATAGGATAGTTTTTATCCCGGAAATCCCACGGGAACGGGAACTATGCGGGTTTTCCTTTGCAAACGCGGGCGAAGCCGCGGGCGGAAATCTAGTATGTCAATATAGGGATAGTAGCTTTGATTTTGTTCTTTGTAGTATTATAGTAGCTTAGATTTCATACTTTATTAGAAAAATGAGTGGTTAATGCAGCCTGCTGTTGATGTGCTGGTGTGTTTGGAAGGTTTATACTCTATTTTGTTCTGTTTATTAAGTTAGGATAATACAATAGTCATACTTTCTTAGAGAAATGAGTGGTTAATGCAGCCTGTTGTATGTTGGGAGGTCTGTGCTCTATAGTACCTTTGATTTTTATTTTATTTATTTTACTGCTTACTGCTTTACTGCATAGAGAATTTTTGGACTGAACAAAATGGCCAAGATGATGTTCGTCTTGTTGTCGAGAAATATCCGGTGGAGACGAAGAAAAAAAATGTCTCGGTCTGGTAGGACACAGAAGGCTGATCACCTACTTGTCCCTAAAGAAAATCGATCAGTGAAACAGATGTATAATGCATCTGCCCCTTACCCCACTAGGGGACATGGGACTTCACTATGCAACTAGCTTGGTTTTGTAATGCATTGTATCGTGAGCATATTATTTAATACAAAGTAAGGATACGAAGGAGGAGTTTCTTGATTACTTTAGCAATTTTATTTTCAGCTAATATCCAGACATAAAAAGTTTCTTTTCAATTATTTTTTTTAATCAAGTTTATACCACGCAACTTTCGCAATAACGTCACGCAAGTGCGCTCGCAATTAAAAAGTTCAATCAATTTCGTTTCAGCTTCCAAACTAATAAAGCCTTCTTGCGACTCGAAATTGGTTGACAACAAAAAAATCGCAACTTCGGCAATTGTGGAGTTGGTTCGCTCAATTTTACCACAAAACTGTTATGCCTTCCGTTGGCGATATATCCTCGGGATTATCAATCGAAAACTAATGGTCTACGTCCATTATTGACGCCGATTTCCGCTTTCTCGTGGGGTCTTTATGGCGACACGCGCCATTGCTCTGCACTCGCAAACACAAAGTTATGTCGTCGCTCGAATTACACTTTCTACGCGACAATGTTGGTGCTTCAGATTTGACTATATGCAAAACATAGGACTTAGGAGTGCGAGATTCATATCTATACTAATATTCAAATTCTGAAATTTGTTTAAACGCGCTAATCTCAGGAACCACGGGTCCGATTTGAAAAATTATTTCACTGTTAGTTAGTCTATTTATCGAGGAAGATATCATCACGCTAAGACCAATAGGATTGGAGCAATGCAGGTAGAACCACGGTATACAGCTAGTTGTAAATGAGAAAACTACATTGGAGTCGGTAATTCATATTGTAAATATGGTTTAGGTAATCTATTTACATCCAGTGTCAATTACATCAGTTTTTACATTTATTAATTATTCAGTAATCATACCCGTGTTATTAATGCAAAAAATAATTCAAGTATAAACTTTGATTACATTAGTTCAGCTAGCGTTGTTTCATTGTCGATTTTTACGTTATAGATAACTTAAATGTTTTGTTAAATTTACATTAAAATAAAAAGTTAAAATGAAATGTTTTTATGTAATGAGCAGATTCTTATGCCTTGTTTTCGAAAATGATTTAATTTTGAATTGTATAACAGTTACGTACGTTGTTATATAATCCATACTAATATTATAAATGCGAAAGTAACTCTGTCTGTCTGCCTGTTACTCAATCACGCCTAAACTACTGAACCAATTTTCATGAAATTTTGTATGGAGATATTTTGATACCCGAGAAAGGACATAGGCTACTTTTTATCCCGGGAAAATGAAACCCCGGAAATCCCACGGGAACGGGAACTATGCGGGTTTTTCTTTGACTGCGCGGGCGAAGCCGCGGGCGGAAACCTAGTTGAATATAAATATGAAAATAATTAATATAAGATTACTTCATATATTGTGTACTTATGAAAAAATATGTAAATACATAGGATCTTGATGTTTTGTCCGCGCACGCAAGCGTACCCTACTGTGCATTAGCGATAGAGCGTTATGCTTGCCCGCTCTCTGTTTGCGTAGTTTTTCACACATTTTATTATTGCTTCTATAAAAGAAAAAGCTTTTTGCTATGCGTTGCTATGCGATGTTTTTGTTCGTTGGGAATGGATATTTTGGATTAAATTGTTATGACTCATTATAGTTGGAACCAATTTTAATTGAAGAATTGACACGTATGTGTAAAAACGTGTCAATTCTTCAAGTTTTAAGTGTCTAATTAAGTTAATTGAGACCGTAAAACATACGACTACATACTTTATGACTTAGTTCATAAATACTATTTTTATATAAATTTGAATAACTTAATCTCTCAATTTCTCTCATGTAGGCAATTTCGCCCTAATATGTGTCACACGAAAGTACCAGGATGGCATGATGCTATAGAAGCATTTCGCAATAACACGTGAAGGACGTAGATTATCGCTCACTAAATCATAGTTTCCTGGTGCCAGTCCCTCTCCCGGGGGACCCGTTATTGTTTCCGCTACCCCAGTACGGAGACATGCATCACTTGATATAAGAAACTAGTATTTATTACGTGGGAATTAACATTTTTTAACAATATTTCCATTCAGCACATTTCAATCTAGAATTTTGACAACGCTCTAAATTTAAAATCAATAAAAACCTTTTTTACAAGATTCACAGTTAGAGCTGGTTAGTTGTAATTTTAGAAACAAAAAAATGATTCTAGAATAATCGAATTCCATTTTTAAACGGTCAATACTGAAGGAAAAAGGCCTTGGCAGTCGGCGACGCATACAGAATACATAAATGCAGGGTTTGGCTTGACCACAGGAAATGCGGTGGTCGTTTTCTTTAAGCGATTGCCAAAACAATTTTCTGTGCTCCGCGTTTTTCTATTTTCGACGGAAAGTTCGCTATATCCGCCGAGAGGGTTTATGGCGCGTGAGCAAATTTAAATGGCACTATAAATTTGCGTGTTCTATGATTACCTGTGGATACTTCCTTGTACCAAATATTTTAAGTAAAGTAAGGTTTTGAAGAGTG
This sequence comes from Colias eurytheme, assembly GCF_061535395.1. Classification (NCBI taxonomy): domain Eukaryota; kingdom Metazoa; phylum Arthropoda; class Insecta; order Lepidoptera; family Pieridae; genus Colias; species Colias eurytheme. The sequence continues at coordinate 9,602,873 of NC_142997.1, read as the reverse complement.
GGATTATATCAATGATACAGTTTTACAAAAGTGAAAAATGATCATGTGTTTAAAACAATTATGGATTGATTTACATTATATCCATCCTATAAAGTAGGGCCTTAGACAAAGTAACAATTAAAAAACGATAACGAAGTTAGAAAAGGCAAAAATGTATGGGATTGATTGATTTTCTAACTTCGTTATCGTCTTTTAATTGTTACTTTGTCTAAGGCCCCAGTGTACATATAAATAGTAAAATCCTAAGTACGGTCTACTAAGTTATTAATCCTATATCCAGGAGACCACGAAAGAAAACTATTTCCTTATTTTGTACCTAACTTTTCATCTACAAATCGAACAATTCCTACCTTTTTTGACATTGCTAAAAATAATATCTCGATGTTTCTGATCGCTCGGACGTCATTATCTAAATTGGTAGCGAGCCATACGTCATTACGTCACGGCCCCCAGAGACAAAGGCCGTAATCCCCGAATAGGCAAGAATATAAGATAGGGTGATTGTCGGCCAAGTGATGGATGTACGAGGACGGGTCAACGAATTCGGACATTATTCTTTTTTACCCTTACACCCTTCTTCCTTGGGGTTTTTGCGAATTGCGTTTTATATAGAATTGTAGAATTGTTGATGTTTATTGCTCTGGTGGGTTTTTGGAGCTGCTTTGAGATGGCTTGGTGATCTTATTTGAGTTGTGAATCTTGTTTATTATGTTTTATAATTAATTGTTTATTAAGATTTGAATTTTACTGCTCTAAGACATGTCACATCAAACTTAAAAAGGATATCCTATATATGTCATTGTAATTAGCGCTCGATATTCTTATTTTATATGTTGAAATTGAGCGAAATTGGCATAACGACACAAAGAATCGAAGAATGCATTGTGATTTGTTTTGTAATTAGTAAAAATAGCGTAAAATTCGTTTTTATTATGCACTATGGTAGGAATTATAGATCAAAATTTGACGCTTTTTACAGCAAATCTAAAACCATTACATATCCTTTGAAAATACGAAACTATTGGTCGTACGTCCGGCATTTTAAAATAATACCCATCGGTATTCTTCCCGAGTCCGTTTGAAGTGGAATTGAATTTACTGACCGCACCTTCATACAGTATGCATTATGCCCCTGGGAAACGACGCTTGGACGTCCACCCTTTGGCTCAGTGGTAAATCGCGAATTTTTTTTAATATTTTTAATCGATTTGGTGTGTAAAAAAAAATAGTAATTATTTGTGATAATAATTACTATAACTATATGTATAGGTAATGTTTAGTTAAAATAATCAAAATAATTTAGCAATTGTAAGGAAAAGACGAATATTTTGTTGGTCATTAATCAGTAAACCTATGTAATTTTATAATATTCTGTTTTCAATGGGAATCGAACCCATTACCTACCAATGTACAAGGAGTAAAACTAATAAAAATATTCGTATAAGAAAAATGTTACCTGCTCTATTCGACTGGTCGATCATTGGTTGAACTATCCTACGTCTTGCGTTGATAAACCTGTAACAAACATACATACATTAATATAAGATAAATAATTATAAGGAAAAAACACATACTTATTTAAATAAAATAATTAATCAATAGGTATCATTCAACGTAATAGTGTGGTATGTGAAAAAAAACATATTAATCAGTAAACATATTATATATCAATTTATCAAGAAATAATAAAAATATCTCATATGTAAGTAATTTTCATGTTACACATTTTAAATTCAAATTTAGAGTAATTAGCACCAATATTTTCTAATATGAAACAATGTTTCGCTTCACCTCGACGTTAATCCTTCTAAAAACCTAATTAAAAACATCCAACATCTGATACTACAACTAATAAATTATCCGAGATTAAATTACGTCATAAAATTATGAACTAATAACACTCCACTGCGAGCGGGGGTCAAAATAACCCCGCGCCATCTTCGCAGGGACAACCCTTACGTCCGTTCGTAATGTATCGTTAATATCCCGATTAGTTCATTAACTCCGCAGGTCCCATGGCCCAGGCCCCAGGGAGGGGGTTGTAATTGTTATTCTTACAATATGACGCGTGACACGAGATTTATTATTCCTTTATTGGATTCCGAGTTTCTAATGAAATTGGCATTCGTATGTATGTTCTGATTAAGATGTAACAATGTGGACTTATTTGGAAATTGTGTTATAATATTCAGTTATTACATATCCTTTCCATAATATAATTGTCCGTTTCTTGATTGCATTCCTAATTATATTTAACGGTAACTCATTTAGTTGTATCTCGAAATTTAATTTATGTTTGAAACCTCATGTAAAATTTAAATTGTACTAATAAACCGATTTTAATCAGCATAAGTTTTTAATTTGTAAATGGTCGTCCTTTTAGTTTATGTAACAAACAAAATTTAATATTATCAATCTTTTACAAAACTCATGCACCCTTTGATAAGCAACGCCAAAAATTCCAAATGTTTTTAAATATTATTTGTCCTCATAATGCTATCAACAAAACGCATTAACCCTATAGAATTTGCATCTGATGCATTGGCACAATGTACCCCAATAGTTTGATCATAAATCATAAAGCGATCATACAAAGCCCCGGCGAGAAAGGGTTGGGATTCACTAAAAATGCATATGCGTGTTGATTTATTTATTTTATATGCAAATGGGATAATTGTAGCGAGATTAAGGCGTTAAAGGGTGTTAACGTATTAGGACATGGCTAATGGGAGATATTATATGTTATGATGTGCAGATGCATCTTCTAATATATTATGTTAAAACTAATTATGCAAAAACAAAAACGTAACTGCAGTTTAATAAAGTCGATGTTACTACTTACTGACCTTTGATACTGTTTTTAATCTTGGACTTATCTAGATACTAATATTATAAAGCTGAAGACTTTGTTTGTTTGAACGCGCTAATCTCGGGGACTACTGATCCGATTTGAAAAATTCTTTCGGTGTTAGATAGCCCATTTATCGAGGAAGGCTATAAATCTCGCTTAGACCAAGAGGAAGCACTGCGGGTAAAACCGTTGAGTACATCTAGTTTGATATAAAAATGTAGTACAGAAGCCTTGTAACACTATAAATGTATTATCTAATTGCATTACCAGAGTCCTAATCAGCTTACAGGCTTACTTTATAAAAATCAAAACAAACACCTCTCCGAGAAAGCTGTGAACAGTCAATTTCATTTAAGACCAAGCCAATTAACATGCAACGCCATTACCAACTTTAATGAGGCAAAAGCAATCCATTATTTCAGAGGCCATTTTTATAATATTAAAAAATACTAGCTGCGTAAATTAACTCAAGACAGAATTCTAATTTCTCGTCACGGAGAGCCGTGGAATGCGCCCTCTTATTTAATTTACTTTCAGGTAATTAAAATCTAAAAGTTCGAGGCGAAATTAAATTTTATTCGCCTCTGTTGTTAGATTACGCTGTGGATTGAAGTACAATTTGAAGAGAGATTTGATCGTCATTATAATCATGACTGGAAATGGAAATGCTGCAGTATATATAAGTGCGATCTCATATCTAAATTGTCTTGTATTAACTATTAACTAACACTTACCATTCTTTCGAGATACTTATTATATACAGGACATCTTCTGTTATATTATATAGGTATTCTTGCCAAGGTGTTTTGTCACTAATTGACTAATAACACAACGCTGCAACCAATCATCATGGTAGTGTTTGCAAAAACAAGTGATAACTGCGTTAAAAACAACCGACTTCAAACTTGCACTTGCAACATTTACAAATACAGACAAAAATGCTCATAAAATAAAAACTACTGGGCCTATCCGAATAAAATTTTTATGGGACCAATTCGACACCATCCCGCATCGAACAAAAAAGAATCACGTAAATCGGTTCAGAAACCTCGGAGTAATCGGTGTACATACATAAAAAAAAAAAAAAACATACCGGCCGAATTGATAACCTCCTCCTTTTTTTTGAAGTGGGTTAAAAAGTATTTCTTTCAACAGCAGACGAAGTTGGGTTAGTATATAAGGAAACAGCCAATATGTAGCATAGTTTTATCTAGCTTTAAACGTCGCAGTCCCCAATACAGAGGAACGTGTCTGGCCCGTCAAATGGCCCTCTTAACTTTTCCTATTTAGGGAGGAAATCTCTCCGTAATAATAATCATACATATCGGCTATCATGTACTTAAGGTGTTTGTAATGGTCACTGAGGAAATTGCCTTTTATTTGGACAAATTATAATAGAGTAATATTGAGTTGGAAGTTTAGGTGGTGCAAGATTAAGCCAGAAATATGATGGTTTTCATTTATACTTGAAGCGTCGAATTCAAATCAACAATTCTTACGATTAAAACAATGCATTAATACCAAAAAATAAACACTTTAACCTATGCCCTATTCAAATTACTTCTGATTGAAGTCTGTGTTGAAATTAAAGGGACCCCAAGACAGTTTTGACAAAATCCTTCTCGAGCAGAATTTGACGATATGAAATTGCTCCATCCATAGCCTTACTCCCGAATATTGGGCAAGTAAGGAGAGCGGGCAATAAAAATTTACGACGTATTAGAAATACGGGCCGGAGCCGCACATATTTCATTATTAGTAAGTTGTTTTTGTGGATTGTGACCGCGTGGGGCCTTTATGTAATGTTGTTTGTAGATCCCGGTGGCTTGGACAGTATGTGAAACTGCGACGGTAGTACCATGTCTGGTGCACTACATACAAAAGACGATTAATGCCATCCGTCTACCAATAGATGCCGCTAAGTGTATCATTTTAACCAGCAAGAAACAAAATTAGATTTAATTGCAATTTCATTGCTTTTTATAATTTTTTACATACTTTTGTAAATGGAACCTACCTATTTAATTTAATTTTCACTCGATTTTAACTAATTTTACAGAAAAGTTTATATTCAAAACAACGCCATCTCATGAAACTACTATAAACAAGTTATTCTCCTCCGATTTGGCGATGCTAAACGAATACTAGATGGCACTAAGACGTTTTTACGTTACTTTTCACGTTTTTAACACAGACTAATAATAATATCACAGACCACAGACTAATAATAATATATGTACTACGTTTTTAATACATAACCTCATTGCCTTTGCAGTACCTATAAAAAATATTGTAAATGGGATAAAGCCGTTATTAATTATTACTAACTGCGTTCCTGTAGCGGCTTATATTAGGTAGGTACCTAGTGTATTGATCGTTTTCATACGAAAAATGAATTGTCGGAAAACTTGCGAGATTGTGTGAATATTTGATTGCAAGATCTCATTACAAAATAATATACATTATACAACCTATACTTAAACCGTAGTAAGTATATTATTTCTAGTCACATTTAATTATAAGTATATAAATTATAAATAAATATTAAAGGACAATATTACACAAATCGACCTAGTCCCACAGTAATCTCAATTAAGGCTTATGTTGTGGGTACTATAGTCTGTCCACTATAAGCTTAGATGTATAATCTAAGACTATAAGAATTGCTTTTTGACAGCTCGACGGGTGATACCAGAAGTGATGTTCAAAAGATTATCGATTGTGATACCATTTCAATTATACATTAAAAATATTATCATAAATCGAATCAGGTACGTAAATAATAATTACAACGTAAACGTACTAATAAGATATGTAATAATAAGACCACATATCTATGCATTGTATGTTAAAACTAAACTAAACTAATATTTTATTATTTATTGGTTTCTATCTTACAATTTGGTTGTCTTTACGTTTAAATTATAAATAGAAGAGTTATTCTGCATCGGATATATTTTACAGAGTATTTCTATCGATTATTATAATCTATCGACCCATCATTGAATAATTCTGTGTAGACATCACTAAGTGGGCGGGACCTGTCCATGAAGAACGATAATTATTTGTAGGTATGACATTTTAACATAGACAATACAATCCTTCATAGGCGTGAAGCTGTCAAAAAGCAAATATTAAAATGGACAGAGTATAGACGATGATAAATATAATTTAATATTTTATAAATACATATATATAGATAACACCCAGACCCAAAAACACATAATCAAGTTCATCACACAAATATTTGCCCTGACCCGGGATCGAACCCGGGACCGTCGGCTCAGTAGGCAGTTACTTTACCTCTGCGCCAACCGCGTCGTTAAGAATATCAAGAAATCATCATAATGATAATAAATCGAAACTAAAGTTAAATACCTACCTACGTCATCTTGTTTTATTTTCTAAATAATCCTATCAGATTACCTTTATATGAAGTATGAACCAAAAAGTTTTGAGATTTAAACCGTAGAAAAGGTTTTGAATGATCCTTTGCGTTTTTTTTCTTTATGCGCCTAAAATTAAATATTTCGACATCGATTCCCATAAGAATGAAGTATTTTCCCGTTATAAAAAGTAGCCTATGTTCATCAGGTAGGTATAATTTTTGCTTCGAATGGTGAAATAATTTTTCAAATCAATCCAGTAGTTTCGGATCCTATCCAATACAAACAAACAAACAATCAAATCATTTCTGTTTTGTAGATAAATACGAAAGTTACTCCGTCATAGTAGGACAAAATAGAAAATAGTGGGACCACGAGAAAATAGGTATTCCCGCACGCGTCTGAACCGATTTTGACGGAAATTTCGATATACATACACGGTACATACCTACGTTGAAAAAGGACATCTCAATTTTGTTGCATAAATATTAGTTGGATTCAAGGTGTAGGGGTATTGAATAAGGCACACGGTTGAAGCCGTAGAATGAAAGTTGGTAATTTATAAGATTAATTTATTGTAAAATAAACTACTTCATTTTACTTAAACATATTCTATTTATCATTCATTGACTTATCATAAACTTTTGAGTCTAGTTAGGTACTAGTATCTATTATGTGAAAATTTTGAAAAGAAATGTTTTCTTTAGGAAATTATTAGCATTAATTACCTTGTCTTGTCATTAATTTATTTACCTACTTGGTAATTATAATCGGTCGAACACTTGTTTAAAGTTTATTTTCCTTGTCTTTTCCAGGTAATCTAAATTATTTAATTTTTGCAGTAGGTAATTAATTCATTTCGGCTTGAACAGACAAGGCCATTAGGTGAAGCGAGATTGCCAAATATGGGTGATCTGTAGATTGCCGTCCTGCTGTCGAGCGTTCGCGGTACGGACGCCGCGCTGTTGCCGCACCGTGCATTTTGTATGAAAACAAACGACCGGCCGTGCGCCGTACGACAAACGCACAGCTTCGGCACTGTAGCGACTAGCGGTCCGATACGAAACGCATAAATTGAAAGAGCCATAAGTGTTGGAACAACATTCCACCACCATTTAACCAGTTTGACAAATATTAATAATTTTCGTTTCCAATACCGGAGACATATTTTAAAATCCTGTTCTAACCCTGCATTTGTATCGAATTACAGTTTACACATAAACTTTAATTAAATATTTATTTTATTTACTGGTTATAATATAACATAACATTATATAGACCGTTATTTTCTGCCTATTTATCATTATAATTATAAACATTGTAAGTATGTATATGTTAACGGAAATGTATGTAATCCGTCATTGTATAAAATTCCCAGGAAATGTATGTAATTCCTAAAATCGCATGGAAATGTGTGAAATAAATTATTTTATAGTACACATTTCCTAAAACATCTAAGATATTGGAAGGTACGCGGGACGAGGGGTATGTATGTCGCAATCGGATTGTATAATCCGCCGAATTACAAACGGCCGGCATTTTGTAATATGCCGAAAATTCGTAATCAGAATTTTTTGGTTTGGATAAGGGGGTGGGTTAGGTTAGGTTCGTGTTTTTTAGAACTATACAGAAATAGGAGCCCCACGAAGTGGGGCTCCGTCGGCTCGCGACCGTCTTTTTGTAGAATGTTTGAAAAAGACGAATTTCGGCATATTACAAAATGCCGGCCGTTTGTAATACGGCGGATTATATAATCCAACTACGACATGTACACGGGGACAGCAGGACGAGGGGACTGATTACCTTAAGGACGCTGTCACAAATCTGCGTTACTCAAATTTAGGTATTTAACGTCGCAACGTGGTTCGCGGGACATCACGCTCACGTAAACATAGCGCAATCCATTTTATAGACCATCTTCATACTTGATATTTTTTTTTATATTTTTATTGAAATTGATTCCAGAAGATTACTGGGAACTTTAAAAAATTCATTTTGTTACTTTTATTAGTAGGTACGATCCTTATAAGTATTTAAGTGTATTCAACCAACTTAAAAAAGTGGGACTATTTTACAACAATTTGAATATGAATTGTATTATTGTATACAATATCGAAGCTTTTTAAGAAATATATAAAATATTTTTTTAAGAATTATTATCATACATAATATTATGTTACCGGCAATATATTAAACCCGGCATTGTATGCAATTCTTAGTAAATGTAGGTATGTTATTCCGAGAAACAGTCGGAATTAAATAAATTAAATTCGTCACATTATCTATATCTTTATCTGAACTTTTCCTAAGTAGCAAACACATTTGCAAATGTGGGTGGTTTTTGGGGTAGCTATTAACCAATATGAGGTCAAAACTAAAATCCAAGATGGCGCCGACGAAAATTTGAAATCTTTTCGTCATGGGTGTCATTTTCAAGGAGTTGGAGTAGCTATTAAACAATATGAGGTCAAATCCAAAATGGCGCCGACGAAAATTTGACATCATTTCGTCATGGGTGTCATTTTCATGGTTTTTGGGGTAGCTATTAACCAATATGAGGTCAAAACTAAAATCCAAGATGGCGCGGACGAAAATTTTACATATTTTCGTCATGGGTGTCATTTTCATGGTTTTTGGGGTAGCTATTAACCAATATGAGGTCAAAACTAAAATCCAAGATGGCGCGGACGAAAATTTTACATATTTTCGTCATGGGTGTCATTTTCATGGTTATTGGGGTATCTATTAACCTATATGAGGTCAAAACTAAAATCCAAGATGGCGCGGACGAAAATTTTACATATTTTCGTCATGGGTGTCATTTTGATGGTAATTGGGGTATCTATTAACCAATACGAGGTCAAAACTAAAATCCAAGATGGCGCCGACGAAAATTTTACATCTTTTCGACACGGGTGTCATTTTCATGGTTTTTGGGGTAGCTATTAACCAATATGAGGTTAAAACTAAAATCCAAGATGGCGCGGACGAAAATTTTACATATTTTCGTCATGGGTGTCATTTTCATGGTTATTGGGGTATCTATTAACCAATATGAGGTCAAAACTAAAATCCAAGATGGCGCGGACGAAAATTTTACATATTTTCGTCATGGGTGTCATTTTCATGGTTATTGGGGTAGTTATCTATTAACCAATATGAGGTCAAAACTAAAATCCAAGATGGCGCCGACGAAAATTTTACATCTTTTCGACACGGGTGTCATTTTCATGGTTTTTGGGGTAGCTATTAATCAATATGAGGTCAAAACTAAAATCGAAGATGGCGCTGACGAAAATTTTACATCTTTTCATCACGGGTGTCATTTTTATGGTTTTTGTGGTAGCTATTTACCAATATGTGGTCAAAGCTAAAATCCAAGATGGTGTCGACGAAACTCTTACATCTTTTCGGCATGGGTGTCATTATCAAGGTTTTTGAGACAGCTATGTAGGTATTACCAAATCCCCAATGTAACCGTCGATAATTAGGTATATTTTTCTTACTCCTTTAAAGTAAACTTAAATAAAATAACTAAAACGTTAACAACTACAGTTTTGTAGAAAGTCTTAAAAAAAAACAACTTTAAAGAACATTGAAATGCATATGCATTTCAATGTTCTTTAAAATTGTGTGTTGTGTTTTATATTACATTTCTAAATTCTAAATATTAGAATTTAGAAATGTAATATAAAACGCAACTCTGTGGCAATCATCATCTGTGTTTATATTCTGACAGATTAACTTTAAATATATTCGCTAAACTTTTTTTAAAATAAACTTTATCTAAAACATTTAAACGAAGATAATAAAAAAAAGAACGTGTGTGCCGAGAAAACGTGTCAGATTCATAGCTACCAAAATCGCCGCCTTGCTCCATAACGCGACAGTATTACCATGACGCGATCTTGAAATTCGACGACCATCTTGGATTTTAGTTTTGACCTCATATTCGTTAATAGCTATCCCAAAAACCATGAAAATGACACCCATCACGAAAAAAGTCAAATTTTCGTCAGCGCCATCTTGGATTATAGTTTTGACCTCATATTCGTTAATAGCTACCCCAAAAACCATGAAAATGACACCCATCACGAAAAAAGTCAAATTTTCGTCAGCGCCATCTTGGATTATAGTTTTGACCTCATATTCGTTAATAGCTACCCCAAAAACCATGAAAATGACACCCATGATGAAAAGATGTAAAATTTTTCGTCGGCGCCATCTTGGATTTTAGTTTTGACCTCAAACTGGTTAATAGCTACCCCAAAAACCATGAAAATGACACCCATAACGAAAAGATGTACAATTTTCGTCGGCGCCATCTTGGAATTCAGTTTTAACCTCATATTGGTTAATAGCTACCTCAAAAACCATGAAAATGATACCCATGACGAAAAGACGTAAAAGTTTTGTCGGCGCCATCTTGGATTAGAGTTTTGACCTCATATTCGTTAATAGCTACCCCAAAAACCATGAAAATGACACCCATAACGAAAAGATGTACAATTTTCGTCGGCGCCATCTTGGAATTCAGTTTTAACCTCATATTGGTTAATAGCTACCCCAAAAACCATGAAAATGATACCCATGACGAAAAGATGTAAAAGTTTTGTCGGCGCCATCTTGGATTAGAGTTTTGACCTCAAATTCGTTAATAGCTACCCCAAAAACAATGAAAATGACACCCATGACGAAAAGATGTACAATTTTCGTCGGCGCCATCTTGGATTTCAGTTTTGACCTCATATTCGTTAAAGCTACCCCAAAAACTATGAAAATGACACCCATGACGAAAATATGTCAAATTTTTCGTCGGCGCCATCTTGGATTTTAGTTTTGACCTCATATTGGTCAATAGCTACCCCAAAAACCATGAAAATGACACCCATGACGAAAAGATGTACAATTTTTGTCGGCGCCATCTTGGATTTCAGTTTTGACCTCATATTCGTTAATAGCTACCCCAAAAACTATGAAAATGACACCCATCACGAAAAAAAGTCAAATTTTCGTCGACGCCATCTTGAATTGTTTTACCCCACCAATCTATTCAACAACCCATAAAAAAGAGCATCTGAAAAGTATCAAATATTTCAAATCACGAAAACGACAGTGCACGCACAATAATCTTTTTCTAATTCGTTTTATTTTTGGGACAAGGAGCGATACACCCGTCCTTCCAAGAGCGCTTCTGAGCGCGGTCTGACGACCCGCGAGAGCAAAATGTATGAAGAAATCAAGAAGTATTTTTAATTTAGCTAATAATTGAAATAAAATTTTGATTTAGATACAAAAAAATTATCAGAATCTATAAAGGACTATAATATATCCCTCAATAATTTATAGGTAAGAAGATAGATTAGGCTTTTAATTTTCTTAAAATTGTACCGTTTTAGACCCCATTTTTTTGCATTTTATGCGATCATTGTGCTGGGAAAATCGTATTTCAGCGACAATTTTGTATGACGTCGTACAATTTTTATAAGATGATCGTAGATCTGAATATATTATCTTTAAATTAATATATTACTTTGTTCTCACGTGTAATTGCTTTGAGTTAAAATGGTACCGTAAAATAGCGTTTTTTGTTAAAAATCGGTAATAGCACCCTTAAATAAATGAAAATTTGATTTGATTGAATATAAGTTGATTTAAGAAATGTTAATTAGTAAGATAATATGAACATATTATTATTATTTTACGGTAAGACTGTTACCCGATTGTCTCAATAAGTGCTATAATAAAAAAAAATAACAACGTGTTTTATTACAGAAATCATTTACTTTATATACATTTCCTAATACGATATTGGAATTATATATAATTCCAAGGAAGATTATACATTTACTAGGATATGTATGCATTAAATAGTTTATTAAACAATATTTTATACATTTCCCAAGTGGCATCGGCATTGTACACATTTCCTATTAGTTTGAGACCCATTCGTTAAAAAGTCTTCAAATAACGTTTGTTTTATTATCTCGAAACTGCAATTAATAAAAAATGAAAATAATTTTTTTTTAATAATTAATAAAAAATATCCTGTCCAGGATTTTTCCAGTCAAACCATTTTTAATACACTTAATTTATTATAAAATTGGTCTCACTCTATTATCACGCCGTTGCATTTCGACTTATATTCGGATCTTAGACCACTAGGATTTGTATACAATTCCTTGATTTCATACATTTCCGGTAACATATACATAATTTTATTTATTTACATTAAGTATATACATAATTACATACTGATATTATATCTACCTATACATAATATATATATGTATATATATGTATATCATGTTTTAACTGATGTATTTATTTATTAGTATTTATCATATTAATAGAAATATATCTTTCACATAATATACTCATGTTAAATTATCATTATATACAATTCTAGACTGAAACTCCAATAGTCACTTGGGGTCACTGAAAATCAGTGGTGGTGAGGTATTAATCACCTTGCCATCATATACTGAGTTGGCTCCATTTGTCAGGTCACTCACTGCCACATTACAGTTCTTAGGAATAAGATTATTTTTATTTAATTATTTTTCTTTTTATTTCTTTTTGTTTTTCCTTCGTTTATAAATGTATCTCGTGTTGTGATCTTGACAATAAATGTGTTTTATTTATTTATTTATTTAATGTCCCTTACTGCATGCTTTTCATGCAGTTGTCCGCACCATATGTATTGTGGTCTTTGTCCATACACACTTTCTCCAAAGCCCTGCTTTGGTCTTGTTTGATGTATAAGCTCCTGTATATTAGTAAAAGTTAATCAAATATTTAATTCTTATTTCTTGAAATTTGGTATAGTATTCTTTGTGTGATACAAATCAAAACCAACAGTCAGGTTAGGTAGACTACAATTTACAAAACTGGCAGGGTTGCCATGCAATGGTTGGTGGTTAATGAAACACTTGACTCGACTGTAAGCTTGTATTGAACTGCTTAAACTGTAGAACAACAGGACTATATATTCTAGACGCACACATACAATAGATTACACACTACACTGTAAACTGTAGAATTAATATTAAAGACATAGTTCACTATATATTTTGTAGTCTTTGATTATTTATACAACAGACTAGAAATAAATACTATGTACATGCGATTATACCTATTCTAGCCATCCATTTTAGTGTTCCTTAAAATTAAGTACATCTTAGTCAAAGGACAACTTATTGTGTGTTTGCCCGTAATGCACTCATAATAATTTTAAGTTAAATGTTTGTCATTCTTTATGTACCAAACACAGTCACGGCCACGGCGCTCATTCCATTTTACTGGTATTAAAACAGATGAAATCCTTCATGATCCCATATCCTTCTTAGTAGCAAATGTAGAAATCCCTTTCTTGTGTCTACAATGTTTTTGTGGAGAATCGTATTTACATTTGGGATGGATTAATTCTTCTCCTCTCTTGAACAAATTTGTTATTGCGAACGTAAGCAATAAGTCTGTAATAAAACAATCTTATATTGGGTTACAAATCCCTAAACCAATCATTAAAAATCATGTTTGTAAAAATTTATGTTCAGAGAAAATATCAGTTTACCATATAAAGCTTATTTTCTGCCGTTTTTCTGCCTGTAGATTCTACATAACACTTATTTTAGCACTTATTTTTCAACAATTAAAAAACGAAAACAAACAAAGCTTCTCGTTTTGGTTTTGACAGAATCTCGTAAATAAACTGAACTAAATACCAGTCATAATAATGTAGGTACTCTGTGAGTACCCTATATATTATTATACTCTTTGTCTGTGAGTCAGCTTTGTCTAATTAAAAATCCGAGTAATATTATGTTGACAGTTGACAGTTGACACTTGACAACTGTCAAGGACTTGAAAATAAAAGGTACGTGTACATATATTTACATTAGTGCCATCTAGTGGCTCTGGAAGGAAAAGAACATCAAGTCTGTGTTTATCGTGCCATCTAGTGTGTTAAAAGCAAAAGACTAAGAGATATAATCGAACATGTAGTACGTTATTTCCCCACTGGCGCTTTAATTGCGTAAATTCATAGTGCAACTTTTTTTGTATGGAGTGCACCGTCTCACAGTGGATCCAAATTCAAGTTTCATGGACCTAGGATTCAATATCGGTCTATCGCGCTGATTTTTTTTTTTCAAGGCAGATAATTGAACACCGATCAACTTTTTCTAATGGTAAAAATCCCCTAGGCGTATAGTTTTTGAGAAAAAAAATTGTTGAGTTTTTTTTGTATGGAGAAAAATCTTTATTATTTTTTTTCTCGCGTTGCTTTAAATTGCGAATGCTTAGATTCATATATTAAGTAAGTCCGGATGATATAGTATCCAGAAAAAAATAAAATATCTGCATCGACTTGCAGCCCCGCGCAGGAATGATCGATAAAAATTTCAATTTTCCTATGCTCTTTTCTCTTGTATTACCTGCGTTTTGTTGCTCAATACTTGCTTATTCGTACTCCTTACATGACATTAATGAATATTGAGAACATTTCAGCCCACTAAATACGTTAAGTTATATTTTTATATCTTAAAAATTTTCAAAAACAGGCAATTATAAAATAAGTCACAGTACAACGTAACCCGTGCCTAGAAACCAATTAGGTAACGACAACAACCTATCTGGAATGCGGTGTTAGTCCCAGTTAGTTCCGAGTATATAAACAACCTCATTAGTGCCCAATCGTTAACGATGTACAAGTACATAAACAACCTCGTTAGCTTTAACGAGGTTGTTTATATACTTGGAAAGATTAAGAGATGTTAAAACAGCCAAGGATTTGTCTTCAGGAATGTCTTGCTTCTTTTTAATTAACAAAAATTCTGATACACTTGGTAGTATCAGGGTATTTTTCCAAATGCTCTAAAATTTTCGCAAAGCTGCTTTGCCGTGAGCTTTTAACTTTTCAGTAAAGCAATAAAAAAGTTCCTCTTCATTTTTTTCACTCATAGTAGAGTCGGATCGTCGTTTTTTTTTTGTTTATTGCTCAAATCTTGGAATGGAACTCTAGATATCTTTTCAGTGGATGTACTTGCTTCAGCAGTGGACGTTGATGGAACTGATTCAACTATAAACGAAGAAAAGTTGGTCTGAGTTTCTTCATCTACATCCGCACAATCACCAAACAAAACATTTAAGTCCACCGAATCACAAGTAGGCCACTGGATGTCAGATTCCAACCACCTTTTATTGTTTTCCCGAGTCAGAAACGTCTTCAGAGATCGGCTTGACTCAGACCATTTTTTCGTTATAATGTGTATAACTACGAGAAAAATCTTTGTGTTTACTGCGATCTTCTTCAGACAGTTCATATGGGATTTTTGAGATGATAACTTCAAACAAATGGTTGAAATTCTTCAAATCACCAAATTTCCTCATAATCAGGAACATATCCAAATTAGTACTCAAGCCAGCCATTGTATAGTATTCGTAAATGTCGGAAATATAATGGAGCTCAGTTTAATGTGCGGTTTATTTATAAAAATTAAGAGTACTCAGGTACTAAGGGCATGCAGGATTAAATGCGACCGAGTATATAAACAACCTCGTTAAAGCTAACGAGGTTGTTTATGTACTTGGACCTCGTTAACGATTGGGCACTAACGAGGTTGTTTATATACTCGGAACTAACTGGGACTAACACCGCATTCCAGATAGGTTGTTGTCGTTACCTAATTGGTTTCTAGGCACGGGTTACGTTGTACTGTGACTTATTTTATAATTGCCTGTTTTTGAAAATTTTTAAGATATAAAAATATAACTTAACGTATTTAGTGGGCTGAAATGTTCTCAATATTCATTAATGTCATGTAAGGAGTACGAATAAGCAAGTATTGAGCAACAAAACGCAGGTAATACAAGAGAAAAGAGCATAGGAAAATTGAAATTTTTATCGATCATTCCTGCGCGGGGCTGCAAGTCGATGCAGATATTTTATTTTTTTCTGGATACTATATCATCCGGACTTACTTAATATATGAATCTAAGCATTCGCAATTTAAAGCAACGCGAGAAAAAAAATAATAAAGATTTTTCTCCATACAAAAAAAACTCAACAATTTTTTTTCTCAAAAACTATACGCCTAGGGGATTTTTACCATTAGAAAAAGTTGATCGGTGTTCAATTATCTGCCTTGAAAAAAAAAATCAGCGCGATAGACCGATATTGAATCCTAGGTCCATGAAACTTGAATTTGGATCCACTGTGCGTCTGTTGTATACGTAGTATATTATTATTAGTCTGTGGTAGTACTAATCGATTCGGTTGAGGTAAAACATTCTGAGGGGAAACTAATTAAGGAAGAATGTTATGTTTTGTAAATGGAAGAATAATCAGAATTTTTCATATTAGAATTGAAGTAGAAGAATTTAAATATAGCTCAAGTATATATTAAGTTTAGAAAGATGTTAGTAGCAAGATTTGTAAGTAAACAAATACCACATAACCGTCAAGTTAGATTTGACATAATTGCTTTTATTTATTTATTTAGATTTGATGACCTATTTATTTCTCCTATACATTTTTACACATTGGCTAGCACAAAATTGTGAAATTAAGCATCGATAAATAAAACCAGATTGAAAGCGAGTTTAATAAAACAAGTGCAAACAATGAAGGGAGAGCGTCAAGGTTTAATTAGGTAAAGCTAATTTATCTCCTGCCCTACCTGCCCTCGGGACGTAATGACCTTAAGTATGCTTTACGGCTTTTCGAGTTTTTGGGCTCTTCGGCCGTTTCACCGTGGGTTAGATTCCTATGGAGCCTGAATAGAAGGGATGTTAGGCTTTGGAAATTTAGCAATTTTAATAGTAATCGTTTAAATAGTATTGAAGTAATATAGTGATAAGTGGTATTGAATAGTTGAATGAATAAATGCTTAAGTTTGCGTTTAAGTACCGTAATATGAATATATTAAAATGATTAGCTTTAAATTTGACTATTAAAAGACATATTGTATACATAATATAAAATATTTATATATTAAGACACACAAAAAAAAGGAAACTTTGAAACACTCTATACAAAAAAGGGAATCATAGTTGTTCAACTTATTATATCTGCTATAGCAGTTATATTTAATGTTATCTATAGTTATAACGGCTTCTGGTATAGATTTCAACAAACAAATCTTACAGATTTGTTCTATAGCTGAACAAATAAAGGGTGAATAAATTGGTGCGTCTATGAAATCCCCTTAAGCCACTCGGGATGGACACATGTTGATGCTGTTTGATGGATTACTTTATCTCCTTGAGATGTGAGTCTTGACATTGGGTATGATAGGATTGTTTTAATATTAATGAAGATTTTCACCCTCAATATTTTTATTTGAACTTACAATTGCAAATGCTAACCGTTTCTTGTCTATTTATTTTAAACTAGCTGTGCCGCGCGGTTTCACCCACATTACTCCGCTCCTGTTGGTCTTAGGGTGATGATATATAGCCTATAACCTTCCTCGATAAATGGGCTATCTAACACCGAAAGAATTTTTCAAAGCGGACCAGTAGTTCCTGAGATTAGCGCGTTCAAACAAACAAACAAACTCTTCAGCCTTATATTAGTTTAGATTAAAAAATTTGTATTTCCGTTTTACTTGGCCACATAATAGTCCTGGATATTTTCTATCGTAAATTCTTCAAAATGTACTTATGAAAAGGACTTTTTTCCTCAAAAATCTATTCAAAATAATAATGAACACAGTTCCAAAATACAACATAAAATTATATTCACGACATAACAAAATATCCAGAAATAATCCCCGGGGGTATGGGGCGATAAATATTTTTCCTGATATTATGAATCCGAGGTCCGTGGCGCATAGAAAGTGCCTCAAATTAGACAATTATTGGCGCCCAATTATTGTCCTGGGATCAAAACAATTGCTCGTATACTGACATGTCTTGTAATATAAGTTTATATGTATTTTTATATAATAAAAATATGTTTTGGGTGGTCTTGTGACGTCGTTCGTTTGAACGCGCTTATCTCAGGAACTACTGCCCCCTTACACAAGTGGCTTTCTATTAGCGTAAAGTTCAAAAGAATAGATTATGAATGTATGAAATTGACGTTTGATTACGACGACGACGACGATTGATTACGTCAATCTCATACATTCATAATCTATTCTATTGAACTTTACGCTAATAGAAAGCCACTTGTCTAGGGGGGCTGGACCGATTTTATAAATTCTTTCACTGACTTATACTGTTGGATATGTACATTGTACGAGTTAAAATGTATGTACCACAAGTGAAACCATGTGAACTGCTAGTTAATTATATTATTGTATCTATTGTTAGATTGTAAAATGTGTAATGTTTATTAGGTATTTAGCCTACAATAGACATTAACTAACATTGTTACTACCAGCTAACCGTCTCACGCAATTACAAGACCCATCCAAGACGGCACCTCACTCGACGCGACTTAACCTTAATTACGTAAAGTTACGAGTGTACTCGTAAAATCCGATCCGTTCGTAATCGTCACCCTATTTTGGCCATGTGTTACAGTTGAACATTGCAATATTAGCAGTTATATTTGACCCTTATAGTTTTGACCTGAAGTTAACAATGTAGGGGAAAACACATTAATTTAAGTGCGCAGTCTTGTTTTCATGGAACATAGAAAACTTGGTTTTTATCCACGTTATTTAAAACGGTGGAAGGTTCTTAAAACTTACAGTTTAGTAAAATAAAATTCCAAAATTCATCAGATTTTTGGATGCTGAACATTTAAAATGTACTTGCTGCTTAATTTATTTTTGATTTTATTTAATTTGTCACTGATTTTTTTCGTGTCGTGTTACTGTAAATGGAAGACACAGGCTCCTGAAAAACAGTTCATACTATCTTAGGAACCTGGGTCGCTCTAATTTGTTAAATGTTTTAAGTGAAATAAATGATTTATTTATTTATTTGCTAAAAGAAATTGAATTAAATTAATCTTATGTCAAAGGATTATTATTTATTTTCTTCGTTTATTATTTAGGTTATTATATTATTAATTAAATAATAAACAAAGGATAACTTAATAAAGTGTATGATTAACGGTTCCAATTACCAGGGCGACATAAATAGCAGTAAATATCGTTCTGTCACAGATGTTGTCAAAACATCTTGTTTCAGTGGGGCCAAGAGATACGCGTTTTGATAAGCGATAGCGATTTATGTAAGAATTCAATTTTTGTTTGTTTGTAATTTGAAACAAATATGGTAGCCAGATAAATTTGCTAATGAACTGCATTTGATGTTTTTTATTTAATACACAGCAAGTAGCTGTTTTTGTTACTTCTACTATCAATACATGCTCCCTTAAATCCTACATAATAAAAAAAATGGAATAAAAATACAAATGTACCTTCAGCCACTGTAATTCTTAATGCTACGAACTAAAAATATATCAATAAAGATTTATTATTTTTTAAGCCAAAAACTTGGTAACATATTATTTTAATTTGTACATTTTCCGCGTATTTCCTGCCCCCCTGCCATTGATACGCGAATTCCGTACGCGATAATCACGGCACCATATTGCACTGAATGCTCCTTAGTCCTTGCCGAATTTATTTCGGATTAAAGGGGTTAAGGTAAATATTATATTGTAGTTTATGTATGGGTATGTATGTATTGTTTTTGAGATAAGTAATCTGTAGCTTATTTATTTGGTTTGTAAGAAATGAAAGTATATATGACTCAGTGTCAACAATAAGGCTTTTTTCGCATTTTTCGCAAGAATAAGGCTTTTGCTACACAATCTATTCCAGACAATCTGGTAGGAAAGGAAATGTAAGAAGCTATAATAGTTATTATCTAGATTTATTATAAAAATTAAATCTTACGGAATACTGTGGTTCCTTAAATGTTAAAGTCAGTTCGTCCGTATAGAAATAATTATTTTGACTTCATATTAAAATATAAAACGTATCAGTATGTACAAAATTTACAATAATTTCATACTCTACATTCACACGCATAAAATTTAATATTTATTAATAAAATGAGTATAAATTCATACTGGTATTTTTAATTGTGGGTACCAGGGCAACATAGACGCGCAGCAATTCGTCGACCACTAATGAGTGCGACAGCAGCGCCGTGCGGCCGCTGCGGCCGCCGCGAGAACTAATTTACAGTGATGGATCGCTTTTGATTCCGCTCGTCTCATGCCAAGGCGTATTTAAAATCCATTAGAGATATAATCACGTATTATTTTAATTAGACAATAAACTTTTTAAAATCGAACGACGCATTCCTAATTTAAATAAATTCCATTCTAACAAAGAACATTTTTTGAATAATCGTAATCAAAGGGGTTATGCATCACTACACACTGCACGATTCCATTTCTTCGAGGGCGCAATTTATAACAATTATACACAATGATGTCTTTATGTGTGAAAGCAATTTATTTGTGATAATCAACATTTCTTAGCTCCGATTGCGACACGCTCAATTAACTTGCACAATGCTAATTTGGTTGCATCGACACGCTAAACCGTCGTTAAACAAAGGTTAGGTCTCGACCGAACAACTTATAAATAAAACACCATAATAAATATCAAATATTAATGTTTCAATGTTAATTTTTAATAGGTTGTTTGTGACCACCATTGATATATATATCGTTTTGTAAACAGTTTATCTTTTCAAGTTGCTAGAACTTGCAAATGTGACAGTTTTTATTCAAACAGCATCGACGTTACAGCGATTGTAATAAACAATTGAATTATTTGCACAAAGGTTTTTGTTAGAGTAAATACAGCGATTTATATGCAATAAATACGCTCTCTATAGAGATGTTCAAAGATTGTTGTGACGTCACAACAGCCATCAGGTGCCCTTAAAACTGATTCGCGCGCCATTAATTTGATAAATGTGCGCGGATCGCAACGGGACGTTGGTTGCGAGTTGCGAGTTGCGACACACCCCGTGTGAGCCGATCTTTATGTTGGCGGCTTTGTTTAGAATGCGTTCCAATTTTGAAATTCAAACTGGCTGTTTTGACAATTAAAATTAGATTTCGAAATTTATTTCGAACATCGAAACGGCTTAAGTAGGTATTTTGAATTTGGAACGCAAATTTTCGACTCGAAATTAGAAGGTAAATTAAATTTTAAAAATATTATGGCTGTCAATTAGAATGTTCAGTTTAAATTTAGAACCGACGTTTTAAAAATTGAAAAGATGAGAGTTTGTTTGTTCATGTGATTCGATCAGCGATGGCCACCGCACGCATTTGTTTTGATTTTATTATTTGACAGCGCGCCACAAAATGTTGACGTGAACGTACACAGACGCTTTTACATTTTATTTATTATTCTTTACGAACAAAACATTTATACTTGATTGATATCGTGCATATATCATGCATACCTTTTAAGTTTTAAGTTTTATACATTGCCCAATGAGGTTTGGCATTACTATTACCGATTTCTCGATAGCAATACCTCAGAATTGGCGTTTTAATCTATATGCTAAACTTAAATCTGTAAGCCGTTAATGTTTGATTGACAAACAACAAATTTATAATACACAACTGTATAATTGAAATCGAGATAGGCTTGTATCTGTATTTGTCACACTAGGCGTATTTTTTCAATGTTCATATAACTTATAGTTTAAACCAAGGTTTAAACACACCTGCAAGTTATGATCTCATGACTGTCACAGATAGCTTGTTTAGCCATGTTTTGCATAATTATTAACAACTCCTATATATTACTATGTTGTCTGTCCATTTTGCGTAATCTACATTAAACTTTAGACCTGTCCGTTTGCCCGTGGCTATCTCGGAAACTGATTAACTCCATTAGCGCTGAATGTTTGAATTAAGAAAAAGATTAATTACTCGCTAATTTATACGATTTATTAGATGGAGAGATTTGTTTAAACGTGGACGCTTATAATGTTATCTTCATTGAAGTGGTATTTAATACATATATGAAATAATTAGGATCGCTAACGGTTATAATTAGATTGTATTAAAAGAGATACTAGAGAGTTTGTATTAAAAGAGAGAACTAGTTTTTTATTGCCGATACTGTTACGACAAAAACTAGCTGGTAATCTACATCAACTGGGGCTTCGGAGAATTTATCAATAATATCAAAATGTACATATTTTTTTACTAATATTGGTAGTAGTGGTTCTGTTGTAACGCTCTACCCTGTCTCAGGATAAGTGAAAAACGCTCACATTTCACAATTCCATCTCAACTTTAACTTTTAATATCAAATGTTTTAATGAAGACTTACGCCATGCCTAGAAATATGGGATCAAACGTTAAATAAGAAATCAGATCATTCAAAGAGAATCCAAGACGTGTCATTTAGATACGAATCGCGTAATTAGAAATGAGTTATGCGATGACAGAGCAAGCGTTATCTCTCCATCTCGTTCCTTCGTCATGTGTCATCTGGAGTTATATTTTATCTGTAATTAAGAAAGTCTGTTTTGTCTGTAGCTAGTTATGATACAGACATAAAAAAGTGACGTTTGCGGATGGAATTGAATTTTTTAATGAAATAAAGGTATTATATTTATTTGTATTATATACCTAGGTTATAATATGTACTCCATTAATAAAAAATAATAGGATTTTTTTAAAAAAAGAAGTAAGTATTTACTTCTTTTTTGTTATTAAGAAACAGTCTGTTCAACAACAATTAATTTCCCGCTAACAAATAGAAAAACAATTAACGGTTTAATCAAGAAACTAAGATAAGAGAAGTATTTTAACAACGTGTAGTACAAGCCGAATCATAACGAATAGATGACGGCAGGCGATAGCCAACAAAAGACTATAAATAAAGTTAAAAATTTAAGGGCCGAAGCCATTAGAGGCCCTTAGCGTTACCGTAGATGTGATCGCGCAATCGGACGCCGTGAAATTGCAACTTGCTTATTGAAAATAAATAAATAAATCTATTGTTTAAATTTAAACCACGTTTACAGAACCGCTTATTTGTGTAAACCATTCGCGGCATATGAGAGCAAAAGTGTTCCAAATTCAAAATTTAAATTTTTACCGCGAGATTATTTTTCTAATTCGTTTTTAAATTGGTTTGACATTTTGACAGGCTGGAAAGAATTAAGAAGGTTAGGTTATAACGTTTTTTATTTATTTTGAAATATTTGTTGTTATATAATGTAGCATTCGTTATAGATTATCACGAATTAATCACACAACGTAAAGCAGTTCATTATAGAAAAATAACTAATTTTGTATTATGTAAATTCGTTTTCGTTATTTAACGAACAGTTATTTTGTGACAAATATTAATCGGTTTTACACTTTTTGCATTTTCAATTTCATATTATGCTATCGGGACATTAATCACTAAAAATATAAATACGCATTTCTGTGATTTGAATTTCATTAGCGTAATTTGCATAAATTTTATGTATTTGTCGTGGTTCTTTAAAATTGGGCGTTTTGATAAATCGATTTTGTTTTAACAGCTCATTTTGTTGAGACATTTTGGTAAATGGTACTACAGCTCAAAAATATATGAATTAAAATTTTGTAACTCGCACTTCAATTAATGAAAAGTGAAAACATACATTTTAATTCCAATTTTATCAACATTGGTAGAGTAGTTTTGTATTTAGTAGGTACATAGAGGGGTTTGGTACATATAAGATAAATTCTTCACATATTAAACACGGTAATACCAAACCGTTGTAAGCGCAAAACTTAAAACCGTAAACGTGCATAATGAAGAAACACAATGGGGTCGCGAACAATGAAAGAAAAACAAAAGCCGAAAATTTACGTTAAAAACAACGTAGATACGGGATACGTATCTATCCTATTTAGATATTAATCTAAACGAAAAAGCAATTCAAAATAGGCAAGCAACAGTAGGGTCGGATAATTGGCCATTTATCAACCGAAGGGGTTAGCTCCGGCGTCCTCTGCTCTCCTGGTACATCGCTTTCGGCGGTACTGAAGGACACACACACGGATTTCGCTTCATTTGCATATATTTTTTGGGAAATTGCGTTTTTAGATACCGCCGTACATACAGAACAAAATTATTAATTAAAAACTTAAACTAAACATTGCATTAAGAAACCTATGATTCGAATATACGCTACCTTCAAATAATTTATATATCTAAATATGAAACTAATTATATTATTAATTATTTTGGTATAGGCTTGCTCATTTAAGTCACACGCATTAATAAAGCGTTAAACTTTGCAATAAAAAATAATCCAATAGCAATTAAAATTAACCTAACCTAAAGAAAACACAATTTAATTCGAAAAACGATGACAACGTATTTGCGAAAAAATTAAAAGCGTGTGTAGAAAATACGCCCAGTAATCCATTTCCTAAACACACAGGTGAGGTCCCGTGGACCCCCATAAACCTTATTAAGCCCGGTTTTAAATTCAACCTCGCCTAATGAAACTTTCTTATCAGCGCTTCTTGTTTTGAATTATTGCTACGGCATTTAGATTAGCCTCTACTATCTTATTGTATCCTGGTACCCGAATTTTGATTAGTGGCTTAATTTATTTCGTTAAATTTTGCTAGTAAGAGGTAATTTTGTAAATAATAATTAGTTTTTACGTTATTGTAATGTGTTTTAAAATGTGCATGCGTCCCTTAAAATCATAATATATAATATTACTAGCGGCCCGCCCCGGCTTTGCCCGTGGTATATATGAAAAATAGATGTTGGCCGATTCTCAGACTTACCCGATATGCACAGAAAATTTCATGAGAATCGGTCCACCCGTTTCGGAGGAGTATGCAGACTAACATTGTGACACGAGAATTTTATATATAAGAAGATGGAGACGTTAATATGTGTATAAAATTTAACTTACGTTAAAAACAGAATGGCCATTTTGAAATAGGAATCTGTTAACCAAGATAACATTAATGGGTACCATTTGGTTTGGAATCTCATTACTAAAATTTAAATAGAACACAACATTAAGCTAGGGGCATAAACAAAATAAACTGACAGCAATTTGTCACCCCAATTCTCTGATTGTCAAAGGGTTGCTTGTGCCAATCCAGCCGTGTAAAATTTAAGCTTTGTCTATGGTGTTTGATCGGAAAAGTTAACTTGTAATCTCTGCGCTTGTTTCGTCATGCCATTCACAGATAATGATTTACATTCACAGACATTTAAACGCGATTATGTTTTTCTTTTTTAATTTCCAAAACATCCAAACCGAAAAGATTACAGTATTGTTAATTTTACAAATTCACTTCATCGTTACGCTTTTATAATTTATTATTTGAACGCTTTTAACAGCCATCATCGTGCTTATAAACGTCGTTAAAATTAAAACACTCTAATTAAAAATAGACGTTTATTACATAATCATCGGAGAACAGGTCGTAAACAAAAAGTTACTGCTTCACAAATGATAATTTTTACGATCATTTCGACGCATGCTCTGGCCCTACTGAGATTTAAGTAAAAATTCATTTAGCTATTCTTGTTTATGACTGGGATAGCTTTCTTTAATGTTCTAATTATATTTTTAATTCCGAAATAGGTAATTAAAAGACAGATATTATGAAAAATGGGGATCTAATTAGTTCCCTCAATTTTTTTAAGTCTTAAAGTGTTTTCATATTAATTAAAGTATTTTTCCACTGTTACATTTAAGGAAAATTTCAAGACCTCTGTTCAACTCGAAATGCGTAAAAACGACCATCTAATGGCGCTCATATTTCGATGTTTCTTAGAAAATGATAAGACGCCGTAAGATAAGCAAAATGGCGGACTCAAATGTCAAACGGGCACGCGGTGGCATCACTATGCAAATACACCTCTTAATTGCCGCCAGTATCTTTACTACGATCTCGGCTCGATTTACTCGCTTTTCTTTTAAAATTATGTTAATAGCTACAAGTTGCCCGAATGATCTTCACATTCGTGTCTGCGGTTAGACGTCATTTGGGTGTCCATTGACACGACGTAAACTTTTTTTATTCCAATCTTGACAGCCAGTACGAGCATAGATAAAAAAATAAAGTTCAGCTTCACGTTCTTTTTAAATGGGATTGTATTCAGCCAGTTTGAATAGCGGAATAATTAAAATAATACAATAAATCCATCGCACAAATCGTAACCGTTCGTTTGTGACAGACATCATAATCTGCGTACGTTTCAAGTATAAATTCAGCTGTGGCCCGCCAGCCGTACATACGTCGGCATTAGACGCTCAAATTAATACAACGGCCCGTCTGAACACCTGCGTCCCTGTTTCTTTCGGAATTAACTCCGTACAATGGAGAAGTTTTGCACTGTTATTTTTCCCTGCGGCGGCTATATTTCAAACTGTCATACTTAATCTTTTTATCAAAGTTGGTGCAGTCTCCGTCGAAGTCTCATCTGTTCTAATTGCGTTTGGACTTAAGTTTATTATTAAATTAATAAGTTAGTCGATTCGATGTTGTATAAGCGAATTATATAAGCGTACGCCTTACATGCGTAAATAAATTACGTTACGGCGTTTAAACGCTTAAAGAACGCCATTTTTGTTTCGCATTAATTAGATTTACCTTTAATTGAAAATGTAATAGCGGAATACATTTTGCGTAACGAAAACTTTATTTAATTCAGCAGTAGCAATTCGCATTACAAAACGAACAGCGTCTAGGCGTATAATTTATATTTAATTTAAACAAGACGACATCGCTATTCGGGATACGATGCGTAATTAAAATTCCCGCCATGGCGGCCGGGCGCGCCGCGACAGTTTTCGCGCCAATTTCAACGGACCCGGAAATTAATTGTGACAGAAGACGCGGTCACATCCGCTTGCGTTCCGTTATTGCAAATGCATTAACATGCTATTAATTGCGCGGCAAAAATATCATGATCGCTGATCGAATTGTCAGCGGGCGTTGTTCAGATCATCGAAAATGTCAAACGCAATTTTTTGTGTTTATCTCGTTATGTAATTGAATAATATAAGGACTTATTAATTAAATTGATTACGTATAAAACGTAATCAATTTCATTATTTTCATACCCGTCATAAAACAAATGATAAAAAAATCATAAAATTCTCTTGATTATTTATTACAAAATACAAATGGAGAGAATAATTTAGCAAAAGCCATAAATAATTTGAATAAGTAAATAGTCGTATCTTGAGTGTAAACACTCGGAAAGGATTAAGTGCAGTTTTTATATAATTCAGCGGGCTCAGGTGGGTCCCACTTGTCATTAGCTGATGAGGGTCCCGGGCCCCTTTGTTTTCCCTTATTTAAAGTGTAATCGAGGAATTAAGTGTCCTTTCATGATTTTTTTTTTGGTACAAACTCTTTTCGCAATGTATTTTGACTATTTTAAATTTGATATTTTTGTATAAATTCATGCAACCACAATAAACCAAACTCTATTGTGATAGAAATATTTCTAAACATTGCAGCGCTATTTTTTATTCGACACTAAAATCCTAAAACTATTCCAGCCGAAATTCGTTTGGAATTTTTGTATTTCGAACAATTCGAATGACAAGATCTTTGCGTGGATTAAAAAAAAAAACAAAGCAGTTATCAATCGAGCCACAGATTAAGCAACATTCAGCCAGCGGCGCGAAAAAAACAATAGACACACAACAATGGCGGACTGGTGGGTGAGTGGAGATTATTTCCATTAGAAATTGATGTATGTCTCGCAATTTCACGATAAGATTGGAAAAATTTATAGTTTTATGCTCTATGCTTTTAGTCATACAGTGAGATTTATATACGAGATTATTTGATTAATGCCCGACAATATAGTATACATTTTTAAAACACGTTCGCGTAACTTTTTCTTGTGCTGGAATCAATTTCATTACTTCTAAATTCAAATTGAAATTGCGCCAAAACATCGCAGTTACTGGCCAGTGAGAAAAGAAAAAAACGAAGTAATAAAGATACAACAACTTATAGACTGTCCTTTTAAAATATATTTTGTGTACCTAATTATAGTGTTGTGCCGGACACAAATGTGTCGATACATAAATAATCGATTTGTAAATCGTATGTAGTGACATCTAATTGTTGCTTATGTCCGTACGAGGCAATTTGCAGTGGTGATTGATCGCTCTGCTGTTAATTGCATGTCATGGGTCCCCATTAACACGGCCTTTTTACATTTACCGACATGTGATTAGAAAGCCTTTGGAATATTTCAAATAGGTTCTAGATGCTTCTGTTTCGATTAATATTTTTACGTGTCCATATGTTGAAACTTTATTGTAAATGATGGTTTTGTATTGCTATCTATTTGTAATCAACAATGTTTATGAATAAAATATTTACCTGTGTAATTGTGTATGTCATGTTTAAGTACTACATTCTATTATTTTTGAATATTATTGATGAATATACTACGCCTCTATATCTCAAAAACAATTTGTACGAAAAATTGCAAAATATGTGTCATTATTTAAATGAACAAAAAATTTCCTGATCAATTTATCAACTATACGCATCCACTTAATTATAAACTAACAATATAGCTGTAAATTAACACTAACTTCATAAGTCTAAACAATAGATCTTCAATAATGACTTTCATCCAAGTGACATAGCGATACATTTGAAACGTATCGGTGTGAAACCCAATTTCCGAACGTATAGCCACTGTACAATCAAATAGTTGCACGCTACAGAAAGCCAATTATATTATAGAGAGAGAAATAAAATTTCCAAGTAATTATTCGATATCACGCATCTCGATAAATCGAATACGGTACGCGCACCAAATGGTAATTTCACTTAAATGAAAAAATACGTGGGTGTCTTAATATTTTATACTCTTCCGATACGTAAAAACTGGAATCGATTACACACGAGCGGTCACGATACATTACCTACCGGGAAATTAATTAATCGAATTAATAACAAAACAAATGAGACGATATCTTACATAAATCGATGCGCGTGGGCACAAGACGAATGGTCATTCGATATACATACGATTTTTATTCATATTTTTAAGTGCCTTTGTGGAAATGGTGACGTTGATTTACATTCACCTACTCTGTCAATTGTCATGGATAAAAAAAAGAAACGTCAATTTTGCCGCTGCACAATTTACTTATTTACAGCTGTATGAAATGAATTTTCTGAGTGTAAAGAAATGAAAATATTTAAAAATAATGCAAAAAGTTTATTAAAATCATATATCGTCAAACAAAAAAGATCTAAGCTGGCGCTGTAAAAAACTTTAAGATATGTCAGAAAAGGCGGGCTGTCATTTTACTTTTTTAAATTGAGGTATTAACCAGCACAGATAAAGCAAGGCGCAGTCCGCTTTTTTAACTTTCTTTTTTAAATGCTTATCAGATGGCTTAGGTTTGAATTTAAAGGTACGACTCGGTGAGAAGTTTTAATAGAGTTCTAGCAATCTGATCGAACAAAGTATTAAATAAATTCTTTAAGCGAGGATTTTAATGCGATTGCTTACGAAGATTTTTTAAAAATAAAACCCGTGTACTTAGTGCGGCTTGGATAGCTGGCTTTTGTGTAATCTTGTCTAGGATAATAATAGGAGATAGTGAAAATTGTTGTATAACTGTAATTTTGGTTTTTTTGAAAGAAAAAGAATTCAAACAGTATGTAAAAACAATATCTTATTTATCTGTAAAATCAAAGAGTTGATTGAAGATTGAATAAAAACTGCCTAATATTTTTGAATTCGTAATTTCTAAGTATCTTATTTGTAATCAGTAGGTACCTATAAAAATAATTATATATTTCAATTAAATTGTATAAAACGTTCCGTAACATACATACTTGAAAAGTGACTAAATTTATTCTAAATTGTAAAAAACACACGTTAAAAGCAAGCAAAACGAAATTTCAATTTAGAGCACTGTAAAAATATTGGTTCACGCAGAGTATAAAAAATTTCGGCTCGAGCTCCATAAATCCGACTGTAGCTAACTCCTTTGTCCGAAACCGAAGTGTCGCAACAAACAATACTATATATCACTCGCTCGCACTTAAGCAAAGCGCATGTGTCAGAGTGTGACAACATGTCGCACATTGTTTTAATGGAATTTTTTGTTCCAATTAATGTGTGTAATTAGATTATGTAATTCTATGTAATTGTGAGCCCCGTTTTATCGCTCTGTTTGTACAACGTTTTGTATCTGTGATCTATTAATTGAGTTTTTGCTTATTTAAGGTAATTGTGTTTTTATCTTAACTGACTATCTAACAGTGAAATTTTCCAATCGGACCAGAAGTTCCTGAGATTAGCGCGTTCAAACAAACAAACTATAATATCAGTATAGATATAATTTTAAGGTTATCTATTATATTTCTAGATTGTAAGTAGATGGGATGTATGAAGTGACATCCGCCGCTGGCTTCGCGCCAAAAGCTATGTTAAAAGCCTCCGCATCATGAAAGCTCAGTGCTAATACTCTGATATATCGAGTATTATGGCGGACAGTTCGTTTTTTAACAGTTTAGAAATCGAACAGTCTTTAAATTCGATGAAACCATAGAGATAGGGAAACTTTTTTAAATTTCGAATTTCGAATAGCTATGGAATGTACTGTTAAATTCAAAATACTGGCTGTCAAATACAGACTATGATACCTACTTACAAATCACTGGCACATATATTTTTTTTATTTAAAATGATGACATATTATTTCTAAAATTGAATCTCATGTTTTGAAAATTTACGTCATACGCAGTTATAATAAGTATTTATTGGCAAAGCCAGGATAAAAACGTAGTCTCAATCCCGGACATTAGCCGGGGCAGGGACAATGGCTTGATTTATCGGTCCCCGGGTAAGTGCCCCTATCCGGGGACGCTGATCTCTATTCACGGGGTATTGATTTGTAACTCTTTACTGTGCGTGGCTTTGCTTGCTTTTAATATAGTTATAATAATAATATCTACCTATATGTAGGGATGAACTATGTTGTCCGGGAATTTTTTATTTTTTTTCTTGTTATAAGATAAATCTACACTAATATTATAAAGAGGAAAGGTTTGTATGTATGGATTTCACGCAAAAACTACTGGACCAATTTTGATGAAATTTGGCACAGATAATCTTTATAGACCCTGAGAAAGAACATAGGCTACCTTTTATTGCGAAATATGTACCACGGGCGAAGCCGGGGCGGACCGCTAGTTTAAAATATTTATACAAGTAATGTTTTGATGGATTTGAAAGGTTCAAGAAAATTCTGCTTTCTTTGTAAGTATACGTTTAAATAGATTCAAGAGTATACTTACTCTAAAATATAATATGATACCAGAAATATAAAATAATACGTTATAACAATATTCACGTTTCGCTTGTGAATAATTAAAAATTTGGCACTTGCTAGGCATGCGGCTTGCTGCACTGCGCTCTCTAGGTACATAAACTTAGTGTACTTATATGTATTATTAAATACTAGCTTTCCGCCCGCGGCTTCGCCCGCGTTTTCAGAGAAAAACCCGTTCCCGTAGGATTTCCGGGATAAAACCTATCCTATGTACTTTCTTGGGCATCAAAATATCTCTATACCAAATTTCATGCAAATTGGTTCAGTAGTTCAGGCGTGATTGAGTAACAGACAGACAGACAGAGTTACTTTCGCATTTATAATATTAGTATGGATTTTAGATTTAAATTGAAGGAATGTTTTGTATTACTTGAGAATATTTTGCTGTAATACACTATAGGTACTACTATACTACACTAGATATGATGAAAGTGAGATTTTTAGTTTATCTGTCATACAAAGAAAGCTGATCGGAACTGTATGAAATTTGTAGATACAATAGCTACACGGTTCTCGAAGTACAGGGATTACTGGTATTATTTTTTTAATTTTTGTTATCAATTGACCAATCAGGTTTTCTGAAGTATAAGAATAAGTCTATGTTATGACGATTCAAAAGTGTTTCTAGAAGAAGTCTGATTGAAATAAACAAATGTCTGTGTTTCAAGTGAGTTCCTTTAGACTGCTTATCGTGTTCTTCATACTTAGATAGTATCTTTTCATACTGTTTGTATTCTTCTGAAAATAAATTGTTGGACTTGTTGTGATTAAGTTGATAACATAATTCAAATTCTCAATTCCCAAAAACTGAATAGCTCATGTTCCTTCGCCCTTTTCCTGAGTCCAGATTAAATAAAACGTCAATTTGTCATCGTACCACAATTTCGGGTGTACCCAAATACATACGTACACTCATTCATAGCAAACTTATGTGACGCCGCGTCAGGTATGACACAGTACCAGGGCGGCATGAAGCGCAGCGGTTATGGCGTCACGTCACGGCGCACAATGCTTGCGTTATTCTCCAACAATGCGTGAAATGGCGTGACAAACGATGACAGCGGTCGCCCGATGCGCGCTAGCTGTGTGCGATTTATGATAGCCTAGTACCAGATTTAATGAATGCGCTGATAAAAATTCAAAAAAGTGCAATTACAAACGTTAATGAACAATAAATCAATATCAATTAATTGTACCGCATCTAATAAGCAAAAGAAAATCTGCTGTAGTGTGATATATCTGGCAATGCTTAGTCTTTGTTTAAATCAAACCAAGTGCGTCACAGTATTTACGTCATACGATAATTTAAATGGGACCTATGTATTCACTTTTCACCATATCTTTCTTTACGAGCAGGCAAAGCAAATCTTAGTTTTCCCTAAATATTTGCGAGAGCCTCATAAATTGTAGCGGCAACATACATAATGCGGAGCTCGGATCGGTAAACATATTGTAATGGAAAACGTTGTTTGCACTTTATGATGTCCTGGTTGTTGTAAACTGACGCGGCGTTTGGACGAGATAGCAAATATTGGGGAATTTTCGCTTCACAAGTGGCAATTTATGGCGGCTTTTTGATTCTATACTGTGTACGGGACTTAATTTGATTCCGTTTGTTTGACGTGAAGTTATTGGCGCATTAAACGAGGGAGTAATTAAATTTAAGAACCTCTTGCTGGCAACATTTAAAACAGAATAGCAAAATATTTAAATAAAGTTCGAAACTTAAAAATTCATTACATTCCAAATCCGAAATCTTTCAAACATCGAACAATCAGAATCGAGCGACTTTCGAAACCCAAAACCTTGTCTTGTCTATGATTCCATTTTTAATCTGGAGAAGGCAATAAAACGGGCACCTCTATCACGCATTTGACAGGACGAGCGTATCCCATTAAACGGGAACTCACCTTTTCTCGCGCAGTTATAGCACGTACAAAATGAAAATAGGGTGGGGTAGGTGGGGTTGGTATGGAAATGCTGGTCAAATATATCATGCGGTGCCTGACAGGGCAATTCTCTTATCGCCCCGGCGCGGCTCCGGAGCGATCTAAGCGAGCTTAGCTAATATAAAATGGTTTTAAATTCAAGTTTAATTCTGACTATCTCGCCGAGGTCTGCCCGCACAAAGGGTCGATTTACGTAGCTCGCTTGTGTCGTATGGATTCTGAGCGTTTGTGTTTTAGTGTGTGCTTCTGAAATTTTCATGTAGATTTTTTGGGGAAATAGTTTTTTATGTAAAGTTTTATTATCTTGGACATGAAAAGACAAACTTGTTAATTGTCATTTTGAATAAATTGGAACTTGTTCCAATTTTGATATGAAAAAAACTGAAAATGAATCAACTTGTAAATAAATTGATCCATAAGATAAAGTTATAGAAACAACTGAAAAAAGATTTGCTTTAATCATTGTTATTTAGATTTATATGGCTTTTATCTATTATAATTCGTTTACAGAAAACACAGCATTTTGTACACAATATGAAGATACATATCGAAAAACTTTAAAACATTCGCTTTCAATTTACTATAAAAGTTGCCCCTTGCCCCACTGGGGGAAACAGAAGTTAAATCAATAAAATACAGAACATAATGCCGTGGAGCCGCAGCTGCTTTAATATAGTTGGTAGGAAACTCCATTCCTATTTTGTTCTCGCCTCTCGAGTATAATTTTGATACACTTATGGGAAAAGGGTTCTTTAAGTAATTATAATTAAGGTTATTTCATATGTTTGAGTTAATTGTGTGTAGTTTTGAAGTTTCTAATTATTTTGGGTAGAGTCTTTAACACAGCTGACGCTACGTGAATAATGTTAGTAATTTTGTGTTTCTCGTGTTATAGTTATAGTTTTAAGTATTGAGTGAACAGATATTCTTAAAACTTCCATAATATGTATATCTGCTTCTAATAATATACGTTACTGTAATTAATGTTAATACATGTACTCAAAAGTTAAAACTATCAACGATTGTCTCTCTAAAAACATCACTGATTGATTTATATAATTAACTAGCTGCGCTCCGCGGTTTCACCCACGTGGCTCCGCTCTTGTTGGTCTTAGCGTGATGATATACAGCCTATAGCCTTCCTCGATAAATGGGCTATCTAACACCGAAATAATTTTTCAAATCGGACCAGTAGTTCTTGAGATTAGCGCGTTCAAACAAACAAACTCTTCAGCTTTATAATATTAGTATAGTATAGATTTTCCTATTTAAGTACTTAATTGTACTCTTTCATTCATTTTATAAGCAATCGGTGTATGCGACATTAGAAAAAGTTGGAAATCAGAAATATAATTTCAAAGAGGCACGCCGTCGTATCGCAATTTTCAGCGCGTTAATTTTGTCCGCCTGTCTTGTCCTGTCGACGAAAAGAATCCCATACCATATACCTCGCTCAATTAGCACGCAATTACTGCCCTTATTGCACAGTCATAAAGACCATTTCACCGTGATACACTTCGCAACAAAGTAAGTTTTGGGACTACCGTACGAATCAGCCACCCATACCCACCCGCTCATGTTATCTTGCCAAAGGAAAAAAGAATATCATATAATACCGGTCCGTTGAAAAAAATAACGGTTGAATAACATCAAATATGTTTGGAATGCGACGAGATCAGATCACTAAGCCTTCGGGCGAAAAAAAATAAAAAAGACTGACCCCAGCCGCCCGCGTAAATAAGAATCAAATCTTCCATAATCGAATGTCATGTGGCCGTTCTATTCTTTTTTCAAATGCTCAATATGGCTGTTCGAATTTTTAATTTTTAATTTTGTTGAGCTCTCGCTTACTTTTTTAAAAAGCGCGCGCAATTAATCGAATGTTTTTTTTTATTATTGCCATCGTACGTACGTAACGGCTAAGGTCACAGTGAGTTATTTCCACAGAACAGAGTATTAAGTTTATTGTTTATTCTTAGAACTATACCAATTTATATCCGAGACGAGAACAGAAGCAATTACTTCACGAACAAACAGACGGGAGATACGGACATTTCTCTCATATACAACGATTTTATCTCCACTCGATTCCCGACACCGGTTTCAATCATTCGAGTTAGTATCGAATGACGTTGGTGTCTGTTACGGGCGATTAACATCTCGCTTTTTTAGTATCGATTTTTTACTTCGCCGCGTTGAATAATTTGTATTGTAACTTCTTATTGTTTGATTTAATAGAAACTTTACCTCGCCGTTCTTTCAATCGAGACTTACCTGGAAGAAAAGAGCAATTATTACAAAGTTGCAATCGAATAATGCGTCATGAAAATTCGAAATTCAAATTGCTGTGTTGCCAGTTGCTACCGTTTAGCGAATTAAATTAAATCGGGTTATAGTATCTGTGGTAATTTGCGAAATCGCCAAGTAGCAATTGCGAGTGAAAATCACGTAATGACAGAGGCAAAATAATAATTTGTTGCAAGTAGTAATTTGTGTTTGATAACAGTTTGATTGATTCCGATATAATGCAATTTGCCTGACATATGGCTATTTTTAAAGGGGTCTGTTCAGCTTGCGACAATTACCGTAAATGAGACCTAACTATGAATACAGGTTGAAATGAATTGGAAAATAATCTATGTTCGTTGTAATTACCCAATGAAGTTGTTTTCATCGAGTAATTGTGAATAAGTAAAAATGTTATGGCTGCCAGGTATCTATAGCTTTTTTGGGCATAGACAATTAAAACTTAAAAAAATATATTGCAGCTAGTGTTACTTTTGTTCGTTACTATCATAGTCGTTAGTTCGATTCTGGATTAAGACAAAAAATTATTATTGTGGCAAGGCTTAAGACTATCTGCTTGAAAATATAACAATAAAATGTAATAAAAATGTACACACATATGCATTAGATACAGTTTTTTTATTCAATAGCCTCTTCATTCATTCACGTAATACGACAATTAACCGCATAAAGAAATAATAAGAGCGATTCATATTTTCTTAATTGCAATAATGAACCTATAAAAACATCAACAAGACCGTATTATAAATAAAAACGTATTAAAACAATAAAATTATAAGCATTGTCTGTATGTACACGCATTACGTAAATTACCAACGGGCTAATAGAAAATAATTGGATGTAATTTTTGGATCAGGCAACACTGATGTGTACACAATTGAAACGCAACAAATTGCTGAATTAAACTTGTTTTTGAGCAATTTGAACAATTTTCGTATCATAGTGAGTGACGCGTCACGCCTCACGGTCACGATCATTGGCCGCCGGGTTGACAGATTATACTATTATTTTATAACCCAATTTTGAGTTTCAGCCGGTATTGCCATGTCGTGGTTTTAATTTACCCAATTTCTTTGTTATTAAAAATTGTTTGTTACTTTTATTTGTAGTTGCTTGAAAGAATAGTTTATTCGAGGCGCGAATGCATAAACCCAACCATTTTATAACAACTTTAATAACCCGTTATTTCCTATGAATAAAAATACGATAAATTCAAACAAAATTACTCTATATTTATCAAAATCGTTCACAATAAGACGTTGAAAAATGTAACCGCAATGCATAAGTACTATTCGCACGCGATTTTTTCCATGTTTTTCCAGAAAATTCTTATTCGAAAAGACCCGTAATGAAGTACGGAACACGTTTTAAGATTTTCCACCGGTCTTGCAAAAAGTGCTCCTTCCCGCTCGCACGCACTGCACTTGCAACTGGAATTATTGCCATTTCGCTCTTTTGTTTCGTTGTCGACACTCCGCTCCGCCCATTTGTAAAATCGATCCGTCTCTTTCACATCCCAGTGATTTATGTGAGAGAGAACGGGCTTGATCGATGTTTTGTTTTGCCACTTCGAATGTCCGCGCTTTGCTGCACGTCGGATTAGGCACAGACTCGGATAGTGCGGACTATCCGCGACTCCCGACTTATTGTTTCACGTATTTTTGATATTATCGTTCCGTATAACGTTACTTGAGTTATGATCGGACAAACTGTTTTCTATTCGTGTATCGTAATAAATACCACCATTTATTAAGTGTTAAGTAATTATCTATTCATGCCGACGCTAAAGAAATATTGGTAATTTGATATTAATAAGTCTTTAGACTCTAGTTTATCGGTCGTGCATTTTAATCAGTTATATTAATCGTTAATAGCTGTCGAGGTTCGTCGAATGGGCATAACCGACGAATTTAAATTATTTCAGACGTAATGAAGACATTAATAAGCAAACATCTATTCGTGGTCGGAACAAATCGTTATTGCCGATTGAGTTCTATAAATCGGTGCTTGTTTACGGCCCGGAGAAAAACATCGGAATTAAGATTTCAAGAGTCAAAGCAGGGGCTTAAAAAAGATTTCAAAGCGAGCGCGCGGAATTTGGCGCGCAAAAAGCGCGGGCAGTTTGACATCTTGAGAAATGTCACCGCGACGTATTTTTTGGCGGGCTCGTTTTTTAATTCTATTCTAATCAAAATAGTTTACGCGTTCCTCATTACTTAGTTCGAGGGCATTGTTTATGGGTCGGACGCGTCGTGGGAAAAATATTTTTTCGAGAGCATCTTTTTTTTCTTGACACCTATACCGAAATGCCAGCTTGTCAATTCTGTGAATGTGTTGCTTCGGATTGGAATTAGTTCTACGAACCGTTCTTATTACGGCCGCGAATATCGACACCTCTATAGCGACATATTATTATATCTTCCATTCAAGGTTCTTACCTATTTTTAAGCTATTGCATAGCTTCTATCGCGGACCTTGAGCGCGGGGACCGAATCGAGAAATTCCGTAACGAAAAAACCTCACGCTCCCCACTCCGACGAACACGGAGGTGTGGCTTGAAGGCATGCTATGCAATAGCTTTACGTATATCTTTTTTTTTAATCCTGACATAATTATTAGGTAATACGATACGATACCAACATAATTTAAATCAAATCAAATCAAATCATTTAGGTATTTATTTCTCCTCACAATTCCCAATCACATAAATTAATCTACATGCATACAACATAATACAATAATAACATAACCAACATAATTATTTCAAATTAACATGAAAAACCTGTATAGCGATTGATTAAAGAATAAATTCTTTTTTCAGAATCATTTTTGCTTCCTTATTGTTTGAATGAAATTGCAACACGTCTGAATTCAAAATAACTACCTATCTACGCATGTACTTACCATACGAAAAATTGTAAATGCAAAGATGATTTCGGATTCATAAGCATGTCACCGCGCGTATTCATGGGCCGATATATCACGGGAAGGGAATACAAGCCTCGCACCCGGCTTGACGTGCAATTACAGCGATAATAACGTTCTCACCTCCGAGCGTTGTTTTGTGTGATTTATTTCTTCCGAGTATTTTCAAAGGACTTCAAAAAATGGTTCAATTCGACTGTATTTTTTTGCTACCTCAACTTTCGACTGAACCGATTTTGATGTAACTTTATTCATTTGAAAGCTGTGTTTCGCAGTTTGGACTATCTAACACAAAAACAAATTCAAATCGATCGCGTAGTTCCTGAGATTAGCGCGTTCAACCAAACAAATTTTTCAGCTTTAGGTATATAGATATTCCACAAGTAATAAACAATAAAAGCGTCGCAAAATATAATCCAACGGCCAATATCAATCGAAAACCATCGAAAGTGTCGGATCATTATCATAGAGCAGTGTCATAAGCGGTGTAAGTGTCAGTGTCACGGCGTGACAGCCAGTAACGAGCTGAGTCAGCGCGATGTGACGATTTTTGAACGAAGTTTTAGTTTATTTTGCTTATAAGGTATGTATGAATTTGATTAGGAAAGAATTTATAACGTACGTAGTATTGTACATCTTAATATACATATATAAATCTCGTGTCACAATGTTTGTCCTCAATGGACTCCTAAACCACTTAACCGATTATAATAAAATTCGCACACCATGTGCAGTTCGATCCAACTTGAGAGATAGGATAGTTTAAACATGTATAGGTACCACGGCGAAGCCGGGGCGGACTGCTAGTAATATATAATATACTATGACAAGGAAAAACTTAAAACTATAAAATATTTATTTTAGCGAACAGTTTATTTATAACCTTATTTGGATGGACGAGGTTAAGCGAATCAAATAAATAGCATAATCTATTAATAATAAAATTATTAAGTAGGTAAGTAACCAAACATTAATTATATAAACACTAATTAAAGTTGCATTTTCGATCAAGTTCGAACTGAGAAAAATTCACTCAACCTACAGTATCATTTTTTATTCCACAAAAGTTCGAACAAAGAATAGTATTACTCAATATAATATCAGCGCCATCTAGCGTCGAATAGACAGTACCACGTCACAGTGTCGATGACCGCGCTCAGCGAATTCAAAATATAAATACATATGCAAATGAGCGCCCCCGGCGGCGGGCGGCGGAACGAATTTATCGCTGCGCGCGCACCTCATTACAGCTAACAAGCCATCGAAACGTTTTCACAACTACATAAATATCATATATTTTTACACCTGCGTTAAAAACTACGATTCGCCATCTTTACCTTGTATTGGTGTGTTAACTGAAAAGGTTTTTTTATATAGCTGTATAGGGCATAGACAAAACGCGGTTAAAAACGCGGTTGCTTATTTATCTATAAGGAGTTTCGAGAGCCGCCTGTTTTCATGTTTTGTAAAAACTTTTTGTATTGTTTTTTCATTTATTAGTCATACGAAAGGTGCACACATATATTTGCAATGAAATTTATTGATAAACTATAGATATTATGGCCACAAACATGTAATAAAAGAACATTTAAAATAATGATCTCTGAAATCTCCATGTGTTTTTTTTCATTTCCTAATATGATATTTTCAGTGTTATAATAAACTATTAGCGTAGGTATATTCAAATATCTTAACAAATACTCACAAATTTTAAAATTTATATTATTACTAGCGGTCCGCCCCGGCTTCACCCGTGGTACATGTTTACGTTTTCTCTACATAAGAACCATCCTCGTACTTCAAGGAATATAATAAAAAAAGAATTATCGAAATCGGTTCAGCCGTTCTCAAGTTATGCGCTTACCAACACATTTTGGGAT
This sequence comes from Colias eurytheme, assembly GCF_061535395.1. Lineage (NCBI taxonomy): Eukaryota > Metazoa > Arthropoda > Insecta > Lepidoptera > Pieridae > Colias > Colias eurytheme. Next base: position 9,562,282 of record NC_142997.1, on the reverse strand, counting down.
TCATTTTTATATTATAGAAGACTAGCGACCCGCCCCGGCTTCGCACGGGTGCAATGCTGATACTAAATACACTACAGAAAAACTTTTAACGTTGTATATAAAAACATAGCGGCCGGCCGGCCGGTACCGCCGCAAACGGTACGTCCCGCAATTTTTAAATCTGTAATATCTTCGAAAATATTCACTTAAATCATACGGTGTAAAGGGCCATATAGATCTATATTAAATGAACAATGTATTCAAGGTATTTAATTGGTTAAGGATTAATTCTGTATTGGTTAAAATCGCTTCGAAAATTAGCCATTATTTGTCGTAAAAAGTAAATGACAAAAAAAAGTTATTGTGGGTTATCCATAAGAGATAGACATATGCCATCGCGGACTTTTCTGTAGACCTTTTCAATGTGTACAATACTTAGTACATTATTTTGATAAAACTCGTAGGGTTCAACCTGCGTTTGCAATGTAAGCGGAAGAAATGTAATTATTTACGACATCACATTAGAAACCTCAAAAATAACAGTACTTCTCCACTATTTAATGGATGTTATTATACATATAAACCTTCCTCTTGAATCACTCTATCTATTAAAAAAAACCGCATCAAAATCCGTTGCGTAGTTTCAAAGATCTAAGCGTACAAAGGGACATAGGGACATAGGGACATAGGGAAATAGGGACAGAGAATGCGACTTTGTTTTATACTATGTAGTGATAGAATAGATATCACTATACATCCTGTACTTATTAAAAACATATAAATAAAGCGGAAGAATTAAATTCATGTAATCAGTAAAAAGCGAAATGGGTTATAGAATACAACATTTTATTAATGTAATGGTTTTATTATACAAAATATCCTTTGGCCAATAATAAATTAAATACGACATTCAACAACATATTAAAGTTTGTTTCAGATAACTATTAAAGGTCTGTTTTTACAATCGTAATTGTTGTATTCTTTTTATAAATTCACTAGCTGTGCCCCGCGGTTTTACCCGCGTTGCTCCGCTCCTATTGGTGTTAGCGTGATGATATATAGCCTATAGCCTTCCTCGATAAATGGGCTATCTAACACCGAAAGAATTTTTCGAATCAGACCATTCGTTACTGAGATAAGCGCGTTCAAACAAACAAACAAACTCTTCAGCTTTATAATATTAGTATAGATTTGAAATTTATAAAATGTCAAATTACTAATTACTAAATACGTCGTTAATTTAAATATAAAAATATCTATAGAAGACAAATATAAAAAAGAAGTTACCCCGAAATCACATTAAAATGCTACAGGAAATATCTATCTTAAAACACCAAAAACAACCGCAAAAAGAAATAAAACACAATTTCCAAGACATCATTATGAGCAAATAAGAGGTTACATGTCCTCCCAGGGGATGAGGGTATCAATCGTATCCATAATCTCCTACTGTTATGTGATACTGGATTCATGGAGTACCGTTACTATTGTGAATCGATAGCTTCATAGAGAACCTTTTGCCGATATTTGAACAAGTGAAAGGTTTTGTATGAAGTTTTTTAAACTATGAAATAATCTATACTTACTAATATTATAAAGCTGAAGAGTTTGTTTGAACGCGCTAATCTCCGGAACTACTGGTTAGATTTGAAAAATTCTTTCGGTGTTAGATAGCCCATGTATCGAGGAAGGCATAGGCTATATATCATCACGCTAAGACCAACAGGAGCTGAGCAATGCGGGTGAAACCGCGGAGCACAGCTAGGGTAGGTGTGATGCTACTAAATGAATCTGGTAAAGAGAGCAGACAGTTTTTGAATATATGCATCTAGGTTAGTTTTATAGGCTAACTGATATCGCTTTTCTTAATGTTGTTTTTCTGGCTTAGTATTTAGAGAAATTATTCAGTAAATAGTAAGTAGGTAGATGAATGGAATGGACTGAACGGTGAAACTTTGGATCGTAGATATTTGAAGGTAGATGTTTTATATTTTAGTTCTGTTTTCTGTTATTGCAGTTATTGTGTTATACTTTACAATAATTATCACACAAGTATTGACGAATTTACATTTATTTTACTAGCAATTTCTTAAGTTTTTACATTTATTGTTCAAACTCAAACTCAAAACTCAAACATTTATTTATTCAATTAGACTTCTTCTAGAAGCACTTTTGAAACGTCATTAGGTACATATTTTTAACATTTACCACCGATTCGGAAAGCAGTATCTACGGAGAAGAATCGGCAAGAAACTCCATAGTTGCTCTTTTTAATCATATCAGTTTTACAATTTTACAAATTACATATGTAACATCATAATAATTATATTAACATAATATGCCAAAGAACTGTCCTGTGGTTTTTACGCGACAACCCTCCATGGGTTTTTATCGTCCATATATTCCTTGATACTGTAATAGGCTCTCTGAACTAGTACATTTTTTATATAAGTTTTAAATTTAGAACAACTAAACTCTTTAATATTATGAGGAATTCTGTTGTAAAAGCGTATACCTTGACCCATAAAATGAATTTTTAACTTTAGCTAGCCGGAAAAATGGCATTTCAATTTTATTTCTGTTTCTTGTGTCATAACAATGTCTATCTCCGACTTTTGTGTGTAAGTAAGCGTTATTGTGTACATATAAAATATTATTAAATATATACTGCGACGGTACAGTAAGGATACCAGTATTCTTAAAGAGATCTCTTAGTGAGTCTCGAGCACGCAAATTATATATAGAGCGTATGGCTCTTTTCTGTAATATAAATATAGTTTCTATATCTGCAGCCCTGCCCCATAGCAGAATTCCATAGGACATTATGCTATGAAAGTAGCTAAAGTAAACCAATCTAGCCGTTTCTTTCAAATAGTTTATTACTATCCGTTCAAATAGTTTATTTGATCAGGGCTGTTAGGCGTGGCCAGAATAACTTTAGGTACCAGGCTAGCAGGAGCGTGAGGCGTTATCGTGCAGTCTCAGAGGAAATCATTGGGACGCCGGCGGAAAATTTACCGGTGCCCACCTGCACACTACATTACGATCCTTTCACAATCTTCCCGTGTTTATTATTTCCTGATCTATTCTCGAAATTAGTTTTACTTGAGCTAGATGAACTAAATAAATAGTGTCCGACCGAACTTTCGGTTTCGGTTTCGGTTTCGGCCGAGTTTCGGCGAAAAATCAAGTTTCGGCCGCAGTTTCGGTTTCGGCCAAAATCGGCCGAAACTTTTGCCGAAACCGAAACTTATTTCGCAAGTTCAGTGAACTTAGTTCACACACGTTCACGCTCGCCTAACTTCGTTTTCCTCGGCAACGTTGGTTGACCCACGCTGGTGGAAACAATTTTTGTATTATCTATGTTGAGATTGGAACTGGGTGTAATAGTAATTAATAATAATTATTTTTATATAAGAGGTACCTAAAAGAGACTGATTATTCTTCTAAGTACAAATACCAATCCAAAGTATTAAAGACTCTTTATAAAGAGAAAGATCTCAAAATACCAAAACTTAGTATTTAAAGTAACAGTAACAATTACTGATTTGATTTAGATGACTTATTTTACTGAGAGAAGAGAGAATTGTTATTATTAATATTTTAAAAATATTATTTTTTATTTTATATTAAATAAATGATAACAACAAATTTAATATACTGTGTTTTCATTTCATGCCCTAATTAAGGGGGCGCATAAAGCAAAATAACCAATCTTCTATTAGATGATACGTGTAATATGCAAGACCAAATCTAAAAAATAAAATATGTATCAAACTAGATGATATGTTCAACGATTCTGTTTAATCAAGAACATAAAATATTAAAATTTACTCGATAAAAAAAATCACCAAGTTAGCTCTAATTTTCACACTTTTACGTTTTCTACTTGACATGGTAATACTTATTATGATTTTTTTTTCATAAACAATTATATTAAAACATTTGCAAGATATTTGTCAGAGCATTTTGTGTAATTACTTTTAGTTTTGGTTTTATCTGCGATAAACCACTTTTATCGTGACAAAATCAAACGTTTATCTCGAGAAAAAAAGAGCGCCAAAAGTGGTTTATCGCAGATGAAACCAAAACTAAAAGTAATTACACAATATGCTCTGACAAATATCTTGCAAATGTTTTAATATAATTGTTTATGAAAAAAAAATCATAATAAGTATTACCATGTCAAGTAGAAAACGTAAAAGTGTGAAAATTAGAGCTTACTTGGTGATTTTTTTTTATCGAGTAAATTTTAATATTTTATGTTTTTGATTAAACAGAATCGTTGAACATATCATCTAGTTTGATATGTATTTTATTTTTTAGATTTGGTCTTGCATATTACACGTATCATCTAATAGAAGATTGGTTATTTTGCTTTATGCGCCCCCTTAAGGCAAAATAATAGGTAAAATGCACCAAAGTTCAGTATTTTTAGAAATTTCATAGTTGACCACGTGAGTTTCGGTTTCGGTTTCGGTTTCGGCCGAAACTGAAGCCACGGCCGGACATTCGGTTTCGGTTTCGGTTTCGGCCCGGAAACCAGTTTCGGTCGGACACTATAAATAAATAATTTATAGAATTTAGAAGAAATATTTAAGTAGGGTAGGATGGGAAAAATACGTTGAGTATTCATATCTTATCTTCTGATGAAAAATATGTTCTTAGAATAGGTAATGATAAAATTGATTGAAAAGACAAGGCAAAATATTTAAAATTGTGCTTAATGCATCATAGATTTATCTTGTGAACTCTATGTAGAGCAATACCTATCCCTAACCTATATTATTTAAAATATTGATACCATATCTTATATTGTCCTTGTAATATTTCACATTAAAGTCTTGCCAGTAGGTAACAGTACTTACAGAAATCAAACCGTGTCTCTAAACATGGTATTATACACATAACCGACAATGAAGCTATCAAAAAAAGTGCCCGGAAACCATCCAGATTCAGTAACCATTACAAAGGTCACATAAAGGTAACCTTAAGGTCACAGGAAGCCATTACAGCACATGCCGACCACAAGGTAAAAGTGACGAGATTTGACAGTTGGCGCAAATTGGCCGACGCGTGGCAACTGCGCACTTTGCGGCCAGCATTAGCCGGGATACGCTAGACAATTGTTTTTAATATGGCTAATTGGCCTTTTTGTGGTTGCGTTTGTGACGTGACTGAATTCTTGATATTGAATATGGTATTGTTTGTTGGGTGACGTGTTTTGAACTCGGATTTGAATATGTTGAGTTCTACGTTACTTTTTCTGTTACCAATTTTCAAAAGATTATTATTTATTGTTTGTGGAGGGTCTTTTATGAGAGTAAGGTCGGTTGATGCCAAGTCGACCTTTCTACTGATATTACAGTTAAGCAAATATTCAAGTCAGTTTGGTCTATTCACATACTATAAAAATGATCACGTTGTTTATCCATATACCAAAAGCGTAAAAGATCTTTACTCGTATTAATACTGACAAATAATGATATCTTCGTTTGTGTTTTTACTGCAATTTTTCTCAGGTAATAAACAGCACAAAACCAGATTCAATTATCATTTCCCGCCAATTCCACCCTTATTATACTAATTTTACAGCCCTACAAGACCTTGGTAACTAATAGTGTACACAATAATACTATAATACCTTAATTCCCGTAATTATGTGTAATTACTATTACTATTATATCGAATATTCGCGATCGGCAACTGATCGCTGTAGGTATACACATAAGTTGTAATAAGTTATCGTATTAATGAACGGTTATAACTTAGCTTACTTAAAGTTTGAAGCCAAGTTATTACAACAAGCTTAATCTGAACGACATTTTAAGGTTATGTTTTATTGTTTTTAATCGTGTTAAAGGCATACTAAACTTTTTGCGCGAAGCTCATAAAACTACAGCAATTAATAAATCAATCTACGGTTAATTTACATTTTAGCGAACACAAGATTATTGTGATTTATTGAACGTAAAGCATATTTACTTTACTTTTGATCCACAGATTATAAATAGCATGGACGAAAATGCAGCTGAATGAACGATCTGGAAGCTTTTCAATCTTCCACCCATTGACGTTTACACTCGTTCGCGACGCATAAAACTCAGAGATCCGAGTCTAAATCAAACTCCGGTAGTAAATTTAAATATTTTCACTGTCAAAGTTTCTATTCCTCAAAGGATTAAGTTAGCATTATTTAAAGAATAATAAATCAAATGGCCTGTGAAAACAAGGATTCCTTTGTAATCGTATAGGCAATTAAATTTGGAACGTAAAAATGTCCGACATGTTTATGTTTTGACGTGTTATTTTCGACCGCCATTTTGAAGGCGCCTGCGTTCAGGAATCATTTCGGAATGATTTATGGATGCGTTTAATAGATTTTATTTGCGTTTTTGAACGTCTCCTTGATTAGAAATTTTATGGGTCATTAAAATTTTAATTAGTTGTGCGCTGTAAATCTGATCTGTAATACAAATTTTTAATTTAATATTTTGTTTTGTACTTAATTTTAAACCCAAAGGCAATAATAATCAAAAGGATATTAGGAGAGCATGAATCGAAGATAGTAAGTACCAGGATGTTGAACAAAGAAGGTAAACAAAGCATTAAGCTGATGTGAACGATTACCAGGCGACCAGGAGAGCATAACCGCTAGGTGTTGGTCCCACGTGGCACATTAGAGCGCGCTCGTTAAGGCGCTATTAACCCTAACATAACGATATGAATGTATGTAATTATAATGTATGGATGTTTCTCTGGATTGCTTGTTTGTGCTTAGAGTTATAGTGGTAGATTTATTTCCTATCAAACGATAGGAAAAATAGAATTGAAAAAATAAGAGGAACTTTCTTATATGGCTATCATAGACAAAGAAAGGATTTATGCAAGTTTCTGATGGTACAAAAAAGAACTTACTGGAGAAATTAATGAGAAATACTACTTAAGGCGCACTTAAACTTGTCATAGACAATTTTTGGTCCATAAAATGACTGGTAACAACCAGGCAAATGTTCATAGACAATAAGGCCCCATCCACACGGGGCCGTAAACTCAACAAGTGAGCAGAGGTCGGTTTACGACGCTATAAACGTCGCGTCTGACATCTCACTAATACGTCATAAAGTGGAATTGTAGGGTGAATCTTGTCAACGCGTTTTATTGTGCCTTTACTTAATATTTGATGTACCGATTAACCCTTGCTTGGGTTGCGCAGGTTGCCATTTGGAAAAAACTAAATTTTTTGTTTTTTTGTTGTTGTTGGTTAGTTGGGTTCGTTGGTGTATTTATTTAGCATTCAATATAACCTAGTATCTCTTTTTATTTAGGTAATTAGAAACCATTTTGTTTCGTATTTAAGTAAAATTTAAGTCAGGCAAACAATTCTCGATATACCTATAATAAAAAAATACGTAAGTATATTAAACTCGCATGAGAAAGATAATATATAGAGCAACGGTTTATAATACAAATCGAACCCAGTACCTTTCCACGATCAAAGTATTAAAACGTGCTTTATCCTCTCAAGAAAGAATTTAAATAATCGATCTCCAAAACACGTGTTTAACTGTAAATAGGTTTATTTAAAACAATTTAGACGCAGTTGTTTTTATACAGCCCACAAACAAACAGACATTCAGAAGGGAAGTCGAGGGCTTCCGTCTCGCCTCGGGCTGAGTGCTAGTGATGTAGAATAGGTTTATCGATAAAAGTTAATATTATTTTACGAACAACTCAGATATTTAATCCAAATTCGAATGTCAATTAGCATATTTTGATAAAGTTTCCATTATGTGTTTATTCAATGAGTACTTGAATATAGTCAAAAATAGTAACAGTTAAAAAAGTATATTCTATTAGTCGGGATTCTCTATATGTATTTTAAACATGTTTTTTAATGTTCCTATTTCCATTAATTTAATTCTTCAAAGCAATATTTAACCAACAATTTATCTCCAGGTAATATTTGTACAAAATTATACTTCTTTTTATCAAATAAGATAGCAAATATAAAACTATTTGAAACAGTCAATAGAGCTTAACAGTCCAACCAAGTTAGTCGTCTACCTAGTCGATATTATTCACATTTATCGATATCGATACCACACTCACATCACTAGTCACCCCTGTATAGGGATGTTCCGGTCGTAGATAACAGGGGATGGAGAGCATTTCACTGTGTATATTAGCAATGTCATCTGGTTTTACTCGTATTTTGTGTACTTGCGGGGCGATGAATCTCGTACAGACAAAGGAATATTGGTTTGTTTATACTGTTTGGAATGGATTTAAAGCCGGTTTTATTTGTGTTTTCATTTGTATTAGTATAGTAAATAATGACTGGTTTTATGGTTAAATTGAATGATTGTAATTATATTTATGGATATAAGTATAGATAAGATTTAAAAAGTGCATTTTTAATTGTATTTAAATAAATGGTTTTATAAATAAATAAATGCATATATTAATATTAAATGAGATAAACAGCAAACTTAAATATTTAAATCGTGTTAAATTTATTAAATACATATTAAAATTCAAAACCAAATGCCAATGTTCATTAAGTACCCTTCTATTTGTATTCAAATTTAATATTAACAATAATTATTAACAAATTATACATATTTATTATTTACTACTGACAAGATATTCATTTATTGTGAATCCTTTTAGGGTATTCAAGTACTTTTCACAAATGTGACAGTTTAGCAGTTTCTGAGATACACACGTGCAAACAGAAAAATTATTTTATTTCTATCAATTGTAAAGTTGTTTTCCCTAATGGGGCATGGGGCAGATGTATGACACATCTGTTGAACTAATCCTGATATTTTGTATTGAGATATTTATATACCACCTGGGACCGAACCCGGGACTTTTCGCTAAATATGCTCATCTAATATCATAAAGAATCATCATTTGTATGGAGTTATTTAATGTTCATTAATTTTCTATATGTATAGTGCAGACATCAATGTGTTCTATAACTATCTATAGTCCAGACGTGAATCTGTTATTTTATGTAGGTACATAAATTTCAGAAGCACGAATAGTAATTTCAAACAAACAAAATGTGTATATATATGTATATAAAAAAGTTTTACTCACAAAATGGTACAAAATACGTCTAGAAATAAGTCCGACGAATTTTATTTTTATCTAATGAAACAGCGGATTCCGATCTGTGACAATACCGAGGGGGGTAAGGGGGAATGATTAATTGTCGCACGGGGGTAGACTTGCGTTTGGGGTGTTTTTGCTGAGCTGCTCGCGATAAGGTTTTTGTCAAAGGATTGATATGATTTGGTGATGGTTCTGCGATTTTGGCACGGTTAATGGTGTTTATCGGCTTCTTAGTTATTTTAATAACTAATTATATTTAGGAAATAGTTGTCATTCCTTTATTGCCTATAAAAAAATCAACAAATTCCAAAGCTTATACAAACTTTTTAACGCAAACCAATCTATATTCTTAATGACTCTATAGTTGTCTGAATAGGCGCGTAATGATTAAAAAAAAGAAAAAAAAAACATATTCAAATTTGGAACTTCGATTGAACCGTTCGCGGGTATAAATCATTCGATTCATAAAAACATATCATAGAAATTACGTAGGGTTCATACGCACTGGGGTGAGGACTCGGCACCGGAAGATGTAATGATGTTTGCCAAATGGAAAATGAGATAGGGAAATGTCGCTGAGTCGACCTTTTGGTGACACGCGCGAGCGGAGCGAAGGCGAAGCGAGATTTTTTCAATTTTAGACTTTTTCATTGAACCTTGGCATGTTATTATGTGAAATATATCAATTAGCTATGTGCAAAATAGTTAAGTGTTAAACTATGAATTTCAGGTACCTAATTTGTTTTTATCGTTTCAAGCAATTATTATTTATGTATTAGTAAATATCTAAGTACAATAAGAGATTCTCCAAAACCATATTAAATATCTTGTATGCGATTTGTCCATAGTGGAAGTGGAGCTTACATTTATTTTCATCGCTCTCTGTGGACGCACGCACTAAAATATCGACAATATTTTCAAAACGATACCTCATTTACTGTGTGTAAGCGCCCGGTTTTACGTTCAGATAAATGTATTAGATAGCGTTTAAAATGACATCCATAAATTGCAATCAAAATGAATTAATTAAATAGCTAAAGTGTTGCCCTTTACTTTGGCATTTAATTAAGCAGACTAGCAATGGATATGCGCTCAATTATTTTATATTTTTCGTTTATTTTTCACTCGTCTCCTTTATTGATGGCAATACGCTCGTTTTACCTAGACGTCCCGCGCTGTCACGCTGACAGATTATTGCCTTCACTATTTTTAAACTGTACACATTTCCAGATAATTAAAAATGGAATATCGTCCGCGAATCGTGACGATCGTTTCGATTTTAATCCGAATTTATACCGGCAGGGAATTTCAATGCTAAGTAGGATTACTTTCAAATGCAATTAACTTCAACGTTCGAATTGAATTCGATTTTGGGAACGCGCGCGAAAAAAGCCCGCGCTCGGAGCGGCATCGACGATAAATCTCATCGTCTCAACAGCTGATGTTCGAAATTCGAAACAGAGCCGTGGCTCGGAGCCGTATCGCGGAGAGCGTGCGGCGCACAGATAAAATAAATGGAAGGAGCCGTGAAAAATGAGTACACGCCGACGGCGCGGAAACTCTTTCAAAGGGGTCGGAGTTTTTGAACGACAAAGCTTTTGTGTTCCGTTCACCGTTTGTTTCGTTCTAGAAAAAATAAAGATCAACATTCGAAAATTTGAAAACGGAATGTTTTTTCTTATTTTGCCGAAAATTTGGGCACCGCTATTACAAGTAACGGTCAACCAAAGGTTCTAATTGCGAATGTGTCTTGTTTTTGTTTGCGCCTTTGTATTTTAGTTGGAAACTAGTCTTGTCGAAAGAAATACTTTGTGATTTTACTGTGAGCAATACTGTAGACCAAGTTTTGTTTATTCAAAGCTGCCTGTCACGAGTTTTGTTTAAGCAACCTTTTTTCATCTGTGTCGTTAAATTTTCATATAAAAAGAAATATAAAATTGCATTTAATTCCACTGCCAACTGAAATGACTTACCATTAAATATTAATTCATATCACGCCTTAACAGCAAATGGCACTTACCTGAAAACAAAGAGAAATATTTAATTAAAATAACAATGAAAAAGTACCCCGCGGCAATTTATTTACACAAAAAGCCCTTTAATTATAATTAATATTTACAAGAGAAAAATTGCGCGCCTTAAGATTTTGAGAAGTATATTCAAGACCCTGTACCAAGGGGCGGAACGATACTCTTGCGTTGTTATGATTTCCTGGTAGCTCTATTAAAATAATATTCTTCATGATTTCCTAGTACTTGCGTTGTCTAAACTATATTTTTTTTAAGTACATGAATTTCCGATAAAACTTATTTTGTTTCATTCTTAAATGCATCTACAGACGCTCCGATTTGGTTGGTGCCAACCATCCGACCACGACCAAATCGGAAAGTGTAGAGAGCGGTCGGTCCGACATAATTATTATTAATATTGGTTTGACGTGGTCGGATGCGCCAGCAATACCGACCAAACCAACTTTCTATCCGATCCAACCAAATTGGAACGTTTGGAAGCTTTGTTCCGACCAAATCGGCTCATTCCATAGAGTAATATAGGTAATTGGCTCATTCACATTTGCAACGCCGCCGGTGTAGGACGTCAACATGAACGCCGAGGGAGTTACTGTCACCGAACGTGACATATTAATAAAATTACTGGAACTATATAAAGACTTTCCCTGTTTGTGGGACTTAAGTAACAAAGATTACGCAAATAGAGATGCCAGAAATCAAGTGTATTTTATTATGTTAGAAGTATTAAAAAAATTGACAGTGCGGCTACATTAAAAACCTTAAAAAATAAGTTATAAGAGCCGCATATGACTGTAATTTTCTCTATTTCTATAGTAGAATTTAGCCCATTCTCTTCGTACTATGGTCAACTGACATATTACTCTATGGTCAACTGACAGTTGGAAGGCCAACCGTCGGACAATCTGTAGTAATGTTGGAATGGTTGCCATGTCGGTTCCAATATGGTTGGCACCAACCAAATCGGAGCGTCTGTAGATGCTTTAACTTACTTCGTACATAATTTGAATGAAAGATTTAGAATACAGATAAAATTAATTAACAACACTTATTTGTAAGTACAATTCTAATCACGTACCTACTAAGTTTGCGATAATGTATGTCAAGTAAGCTTGACTGTTATTTTTTTGATAGAGTTAGTAGTACTTTTGTAATAAATGAATTTAAGACCATTCTGTATGTAATCGACTCCTTTACTCGATTTTGATTAACATCAAACATACAGTTTTAGTTCAAACTTTGTACACTAATTATCGGTGACAAAACAATAATTTCACGAGCTTATTAAAGCCTTAAGCGCGTCACACACGGTGAAGATACTATAATATTTTATCTTAAGATACTGTTATATTTTATATTACAGTATCTTAACGCATCCGGTATCAGCGTTCGGACCATCATTTTTCTTTTTGTCATTGCGTACTAAGACCCCTGTAGAACCGCCATCCTGTTACAAATGACCCACAAAATTTCGCGTCACGCGCGTTTTTACACTACATATATTTCTATTCAGAAGGAACCCAGTAATCTTTTATAGTTTTTCTTCTATACCTTTTTCTATTCCCTGTATTCTACTCCCTGACACAAGGAACAGTAAGCAAAACCGCTTAAACACCCGTAAACTCGAGAGGCACGTTTATTACGACCTTTGTAGAGCAGAACAGCCTATAAGGGACTCCCTAAGATATCCCGAGCCGTAAAATAAAGCTTTGCTAGCGCGTAAAGAAAATTAAAATGAATTATTTTGACGAGTACACCGATTGTTATGGCGTAATTGTTTCTGCTTGGGATTAATTGTGTAATCGTTTAATTGCTGATCTGTTGTTATGTGGAAATGTGTTTTGAACGTTTGCGTATAAGATTTTTATGAGAGAGAGAGTTTATTATGAAATAGAATTTTCGTCAGAATTGTATGAAGGCGTGGATGAGCAGTTTTTCATGTTTTTTTAATAAGTAAAGAAATATTTTGGTTATTCTATCTTAAAGATATTTAAGCTTAATTTAGAGAACAAAATTGCACCGAAATTTTTTATATTAGTGTAGAGAAATTATTAATGTAGAGCCACTTGCTTTTCTACAATCTCACTTTACAAACAAAAAACTAAATTATTCAAATTGGTATATGTTTTAATATATCTATCATCATCCTAAAACACTTAAAGTATAGTTTCTCAAAACAAAAAGCCCATTATGCCCAATGGTAGAAGGCTATTGGAATCCATTCGCGGTCCCGCGATCGAATCACAACCACTATTGCGTTTTACTTACATTTTACAGCACCTTTGGAATCGCGTTTCCCCTTTGAAAATACACGGGAAATGCTTTGAGCGGGACCGCCGCGGTTTTGATTGTTGAGAAGAAAGATATTGTTTTATGGACGAAATGTTTTGTTATTATTATATTGTGTTTCTATAATCTATATCTTGTGTAATTCTTTCGGTTTTAAATTTAATATATTAAAAATAAAAGCAAGCACGATCGAAATTGCTTTAATACTGCACTATTTGCACGATAGCTAATTGTGGCATTGTGAGCAGAAACTATCACATATTTCAAATTCTGTTGTATCTTTCTATGCTTCCAGCGGACTATAACAGTATTAAATTAGTCTGAGTGATTACTCGATTATTTTTTTATGTTCTATATATTATATTCGAGTGTCCTGTATAGTGAGTTAATCTCAATCGGGTTTGAACAATGAGCTTTTTAGATAGTACTATGTATAATAGTCATCCCCAAATCGCGTCAGAACCGCCCGCATCATCCTCCCGTACAACCCGGACGGTTCCATCGCATTGCCCGTGATAAAACAGCCATTTCCCGGGCTGTAATCGTAGTCAGAATTTTTACCCGATCCCTATCTCGCCGGGGGAACAGTGCCATTCCGAGGTTTTAGATACGTCTTCAATTGTAATCTTGCGTTTACATAATCGTAATTTTATTTTATGCTCTTGTTTTACTAGGTTACGCTCCTGTGTTCGTGAAAAAAACTTTATTTTTTATAGAAAAGACAAATAAGTTAGATAATCTGCTTACATTACAAACAAACGAACTTACCTATTTGAGTTTTAAGTTAAAATTAAAATGCATAAATGTGGAGAACGCAATTGTTAATGAAATAAAATAAAAATGAATAAAACCTGTTTTGTTTGCATCCATCTAAAAATATATTCTTTACTTAATCTAGATAGCTCAAAATTTAGATGGAGCTTCAAGATCGGAAAGATAACAGAAAACATCACATAACAAATAACATAACAAAATTATACTAAAACCCATATCTATAATAGCCTCTATAAATAAATAAATGAATGTATATATATGTAATAACCAAAATACTGTAGGTACAATTACACACTACCATCAAAATCGAATTGAATAATCAAGGGCAAATGATAATTCAAGGTCTAAAACAATCCACACGTGGTATCTTATAATGCCCCATAAACTTGCCCCGAAATGTCTATCAAAAATCACTGTGCCAGTTTACGAGGTCCACAAGTTGCGAACGACACTTGAATGGCCCCCACAAGCGATAGCATCTCCCATCTTTTTACAAGCTTTTAAAAGCTTTTTTATATTATCTATGTATACCTACGCAATCTTTTAATTTAGTTGTGCGTTTGGTTTGATTTCTTTTCGGGCGGCTTCGTATAAAATTTTGCTATGTGTTTTTTTAAGTATGAAAATATTTTTTTTCGATAACTGTTTTTGAAAAAATAGTATGTTACGCTTACATGTAAAAACTACTGAAACGGAACGGCTGAAGTTTTAGTAATCTAACAATTTGAACCTGAATTTAAACTTACCTAAAGTTATCTTGCTCCTTATTTATATACGTTTTTGGTACTGTACTGTTAACAGAAGAACTTAGACATCTCCTAAGATACTGTCCTACAATTTATTCTAATGTACCTATATCTAAGCTTTACACTTGAAGGTAACATTTTAAAAGAAACTACAATAAAGGAAACATACCTAAATTAACAATGTCTTAATTATAAGCCTACTCATTCACAATCTATTGAGCCGGTAATCCTCTATGATCCTATGAGCCTATAATCTCCTACGTCGGAGCTCTAGACTAGCCCGGTCTAAACCTAGTGCATACATGTCTATGTAGCGTTGTGGCTTTGCGATAGGGTAGTAATATTGTAATTAAAGTGCAACGGAAATTGATTTAATACGGAATATACGCAAAATTTGGTGGATTTTGATTTAGATGATAAAAACCCAAAAGGAAGTTGAAATTAGTATATATGGTAATATTATGTGTACGCGAAGCCACAGGAGAAAAGATAGCAAGTAATGATTAATACTGTATTCATAATTCTGCTGTAACATCCAGTTTATTTATATTTTTTTCAGTTATTATGCAAGATACAAAGATATCAAATATCAATTTATTCAATACCCTAATAAAAACTTCGTTAACGTACAAAAAGGCAAACAAATAAACAAATTATTCAAATAGCCCCAACTAGTGACACCAGGCGGACATAAAATAGATGCAAATGTCCCATAATCACGTTACTACATCCCATCCGAATTGAAACCGTCGGGACCTTGTAGAATTAACGGGCGAACCCCTAATTGCTATTGTATGAAGATGTAAATTGGAACTCTTCCTTATTGTTGTGCTCCTGGTACATGTAATTGATAAGGCGTACGGATTTGAATTTCAAATTTTATTTTTCATTCATACCTCAAGGGGCTTCCTTCCGAGACTCGTATTGTTGAATAAATTGTGTTTGTTATCTAGACATTATTTAAAGTTACCTAGGTTTAATCTGATTTTGTAGCTAGGAATTTCGAATTTCCAATGCCATTAGACAATTTAATTTTAAGTTTCCATTAAATCGATCGTATAAAAAGTTAATCACAAAGTAATTAGTGTATGGACCAGGAGAGCATAGGTGAATAAGATCTAAACAATGGCCGACCCTTGACCTCTCAGAAATGTATTCTAAGAACTGTATGGGTCATACGAGTCGCGGGAACTTGGATCGAAAAAAAAAACAATTATTTATGGCTGATCTGACGTGCCACAGATTATTTAAAAGTTTCAACTAATGTATGAATTAAATTCTTGACATCTCTATGCTAAATTTCACGGCTTATGATGGGAACCGAATATGGATAAATAATAACATTACTATCAAAACATAAATCATTTTTTAACAATGATAGCCAAATAACTTGAGATTTAGTTAAGTTGTTAATAATGTGTTGGATTCATTAGATGTATTTTGATATCGTTATCCAAGCAAATAAATAAACAGTATCGTAATTTCAAAAGACTAATGAAAACACTTATAAAAATTTCCCATGATGTTGAGATTTTTATTCAGGTTCTATGATTTCTTGGACTGATTGACTATAATTTGACTTCATAATAACACTAAAAAAACACATAAGAATAAAATAAATACTTGTAGTTATTAATTTTGATCATCGCAGTTGTAACCATTTTCGCAATTCCGAATTTGCAATAGTCAGTGCAATCCAAAAGCAAGTCTATACCATTTGCATACAAAAAAAACTAAATAGAATTAAAACATATGAAGGATATCACATGACACACGTTGACCACCCGGGCTCGGCTATTTATTAAATATATACATATAAATAAATCGTTGCGAAATGCAGTATCTACAGGTCGGGTGGACAATTTGTCGCGCATTTTATAGCGGTGACGCCCACGGCGCAAATTACGAATTTCTTAGAACTAAATGATGCGGACTTATCTGGTTCTTTATTCACTCTGTATTGACTCGAAAAAGGTTTTATTTGTGGTTTTTGTTTTTAGATAGATAAGTTTGGTAGTTGTTTGTGTGAGCAGGTGTTAAAGTCCAAAAAATTAAAAATACAAAAAATGTTTATTTTTATTGTTTTGTTTTGTCATGGAATTTATAATGTGATTCGATTAGTGTTATTGTAATTGTAAAAATTATCCAAAAGATGTAATTAATGGTACCGAAATGTTTATTGTTATTTTAAATGTTTTTAAACTTAATAAAAGCAAAGTTTCAACAATAAAATCGACACCATTCTCTTCCATCAATTACTCTTATCCGAAATATCGAAAAATAAAAATTATTAAAAAACCATCTAAATAATTTAAATATTCGCAAAATAAATATAAAGATTAAAAACCTCTTACATTCCAATATGGAATGGAGGTACGTAATTTAAAAGCATTTACAACGACGGCGGTGGGAGGGGGGGCCGTAAAATTAGTACTTTATGCATCGACTATACTTGGTTAGGGCATCTTCACACGAACGGCGGTTTTGTGAATTGTGAACTGTTTTTTATAGAAGATTTTATAACGACTAAAGAGTAAGAAAGACTGATCTAATTTAGGAAGGTTGATAATGCAGAGGTAGAATAATGTCTTTAAAATTAAAAATTGCAAATCTATTAATATTAATTGAGGAAAACTCAACATTTTGTAATAATTTTCATATCAAAAACGTGAAACACAAAAATAATAGATACGCATCGTGAGTTACCTGATAATTTTTCAGATATCCAATAATTCTAAATAAATCGAAAATTAGCAAACCGCAGCCCGTGTGAAGTGACCACAGATGCAAAATAAAGATAAAGGTGTCGCATTACAGAGATGTACAGAAATGCAGCCGCTTTAATACTAAAGTGTCACCCGGAGCCGGCCGCGAATGTATTTTATCTGATCTAAGAGTTTCGATATTACAGTAAATATTAAATTACGGTACTGTATTTTTTTATACTGTGTTAATTCTAGAGTTGTATTTTAATTTTTTAAAGAGCAATAATGCTTAGATGAAAATTTATTTCTAAACTTGTAAATGATTAAGAAATGTTGGATAGACGAATTATAGAAGCCTATATACATGTAATTTTAATTAATAATTTTTGCCTATCTGTCTGTGTGTCTGTTCTGTACACTCATTACACAAAACTGCGTTGAAATTAATAGGTATAGTTGGTAAAACGACAAGTATGTTGTATAAACACATCCTGTGGTACTTTAGATGACACTTTTAAACACTAAAAAATGTTGTGTGGTTTTATGGAACCACGGTAAAAGTGAAACTGTTCGAACGGTTCCGAACACTGCTTTGTGTAGCGCATGTCGCGTGACGGTCGGCTGCCGAGTAGGTATACCTACTCGGCAGCCGCGATACACGCGACATGCGCTACACAGACCAAAAAGTTTGAGACGATGTAATAAAAGTTTCCCTTTAAAAGCCAGTATCTAAATAATACTTAAAATAACACTTACCAATTATTTACTTGTAGTATCGTTAACCCTGTGTCCTGTGCTAACTGCTTTTTCTGGTCCTCTGAAGGGTACGGATGCTGCAACAAAAGATTCAATTAGAATTAAGTAAATTGGACAATTATATGAAGGAACAAATTGACTTGGATAATTGCTGATTATCCGACAATTAATTCGGGGTGTTTTTATTCTATTGGGCTTGGGAAGGGTTGGTAATTTTGTTATTGTCTGTTTGTGTGATTGTAGAGTGATCTGTTTTAGTGTGTTTTGTAAGATTTAGACTAAGGATATTATGCAATTGTTTTTTCGAATTTAAGAATAATATAATTAGGACCATTTTAACGGATTGGTTTGTTTCTTGGGTTGCTTTTAATTGGAGTTTCTCATGTCTTGAAATATATTTATAGCATATTTATGACTGATTTATGTATTGCTTTATCGAAAATTTTACTTCCATAAATATGGAAACAAAATTGTTAATGTATACATAATAAGATTTTTAGACAAAATTTTCTTTCAATTGAATATTTTATTTGATCTTTCCAATTTTATCGTTAAATATTTATTTGAACAAAAGCTCAATAAATAATATAAGTACTAAGGCACCATGAACTCACGTGCACCTAATGATATTGGTTTTTGGCGTGAGGCCGATCCCGAGAGATCACCTCTATTTCATGTCATCCTGGTACGCCGCAGGTAGGATGTGTAAATTATTAACGGGTTTTCCTTTGCTCCGGGTACGTGACTTACTCGACTTGCAAAAATGAGGATTCGGAATATTTTGCAAATATTTATTTATAAATGTTTCACATACGAAAAAGATCAAGTTACGTTTGTAAAACTATTTTGTCCAGAATATACATTTGTATAGAATAGAAAAAAAAATCAAATGTATAGAATTTATAAACTGTCATATTTATGTTCAATCTGTTATATTTATGACTATTTTTTTGCTTAAGTGACCTTTCGACCCTTAAGGATGAGTATGCTGTATGAATATAATATTTACAATATTATTCATACAAGGCGTTTACACGCGGTACATTACTTTCGTAAAATCACGAAAGCTGTGTCGTAACAATAAATATAAAAATGACGAGATTTCACTGATAGCGACAGGGCCGGACTCGAAATCACAATTATTTTTATACTTTACAATACAATACTTTTTTGTCGTTTTTAGGTTTGGAGAAATTAAGTTCAAAATAATTAAGTTCTCATTAATTCTTAGAACTAAGGTCATTACATCTACTTTGCTCTACATAAAGATGAACTTCAAATATTGTTTAGGAAATACAATATATTTATTTATTAGATTTTTAAAGTGAAACTTTTATTACATCGTCTCAAACTTTTTGGCTGCCGAGTAGGTATACCTACTCGGCAGCCGCGATACACGCGACATGCGCTACACAAAGCAGTGTTCGGAACCGTTCGAACAGTTTCACTTTTACCGTGGTTTCATAAAACCACACATCATTTTTATATGGTGCGATGTCATCGCAAATAAATAAAATATTTACTTATAATATATTCAATTAATTCTCTCTACAATAATTGATTGTTTATACATTTTAGCAATTATACTACTTCCGAAAGTCTCCCGACACCAGTTCGTGCCATTTCGCCCTGCTTATACATGTTACTATTATTATAAATACGTATATAATTATAAAAGCAACAATACATCCCTGTGCGACGTTTTCTGCGAGGAATTGATACGTCACCCGCAGTCGTGTAGCCGACGCATAACGCATTGTCCGAGCACGGCTTTATTATGATTTACTGATTGTGTGTTTGTATGTTTGTGTGTGGAAAATATCGTCAAGGAATACTTGTAAAAAAGTGTAGTTAAATTCGTGTTTTATTGGTAAACCAGGTGATTATAATTATTGCAAGGAAAATTTAGAAAATGCAAAGTATAGTTTGTCTATTAACACGCTTTTTTATAATTATTTCTAAGAGCATAACTATGCCAATATAACTTTCTTTTATATTTTACTAGCTTTCCGCCTGCGGCTTCGCCCGCGTTTTCAAAAAAAAACCCGCATAGTTCCCGTTCCCGTGGGATTTCCGGGATAAAACCTAGCCTATGTCACTCAGAAATGATGTAGCTTTCCAACAGTGAAAGAATTTTTCAAATCTGCCAAGTAGTTTCGGAGCCTATTCAATTCATACAAACAAACAAACAAACAAAAAATCAAACCTTTCCTCTTTATAATATTTGTATAGACAAATCTCTGAGAAATTTTATTCATTAGTAGAAAGATCTGCCTTTTAAGAATTCGCAACTTGTCAAAGTTTCTAATCGTCCATAATCACTATAAAAATCCCATCAACGATCCCTACAAACAGGCATCCCATAAAACAACAAATAAAAATAAAAAGCGTATTTCAGATAATGTATTCATAGTGAAAATTACATGTAAGGAGATATTCCAATCCCATTCTATGGGGAACCTTGATGGGGTTTACGTGTGATTTTATGGGATACTCGTAAAACAATGTTTTAAAATAAATGATAAATAAGTATTTGTATTTGTGTTTTTTTTGTATCTGTTTATGATATTAAAAAGATACGCAATTTATTGTGAAATGCAAAAAAGAAGGTTTAATTTAAGTCTTATAATATGCCTAAGTTAAAATAAGTCTACGGAAATAAATATATATATATATGTATATATAAAAGAAAGTCGTGTTAGTTACTCCACTTATAACTCAAGAACGGCTGAACCGATTTAGCTGAAAATTGGCAGGGAGGTAGTTTAAAGCCAGCCAGGTGGTGGTAGTTTAGAGCCAGGACATAGGATACTAAATATTATGTACCACGGGTGAAGCCGGGGCGGACCACTAGTAATTAATAAATGCTTGATTTAGAATGAAAATACTTCTATGTATATCCAGGATTGTAGGTATCTCTTTTTGTTTAAATTATAAGTTCAATTAAAAAATTAAGTTAAGTATTTAATCGTAATATCTTCCAGTCCAGTATAATCTAGTCTTTATCATCTACTAGATTTCCGCCCGCGGCTTCGCCCGCGTTTTCAAAGGAAAACCCGCATAGTTCCCGTTCCCACGGGATTTCCAGGATAAAACTTATCCTATGTGTTGATCCAAGTTACCCTCTATATGTGTGCTAAATTTCATTGTAATCGGTTCAGTAGTATTTGGGTAAAATAGTAACAAACACACACACATCCTGACAAACTTTCGCATTTATAATATTAGTAGGAAAATGCTGTAAATTTTTCATCATTAAAAGAAACACCAACCGAAGAAGGCAACTTAGAAATAGCATATTCAGCTATACAAAAATGTAAACAAAACATGTGTATTCACATATCCCCCGACACCCCATAAAACAAACGCATTCCTAGAATTTATTCGTTTTTCCAAACGAATCATTCGCCAACTTATGCCGCATATAATCAGCATTTAATGCGTCGTGAGATTTATGCGTATAGGCTGAAACTTGATATCTTCATGTTTATGAACGCCTGGTACATGGCTCGTTATAATGGTGATAAAATTAACCTTTTAATTGCTGTTTTCTTAGAATAATTAAATAAAATTAAAATGGACAGTGGACTCAGCACAATAACTATTTTACCAGTTAATAAAAAAAGCTAGAGAAACAATAAAATATCTGTAATTTTTGCCATATCATATCGGATCGATAAGTACTAAAAATATCGATAGTTATTATCATCCTTATCATCAAACACATATTATACTTCAACAATTTTGTGATTCAATTTGAAATTGGTTACAAAACATGCCGACCACGCACAAAACAAAACCCAAGACCGCTAGTTTTTACCGCGAATGCTAGCACTCCAAAATTTCACTTTCAAATTGCACGAATTCTATACCGTTAAGGGTGGCCACGGAGCGTATTGCGAAATTAAAAATAATTGAGTAGCGTCAGCAAAAAGTCCAATGCCGGCATAAATTTGACAAATCCCGTTAGCGGCCGGCGAGGCAAGTTTATCATTTCCCTGTTTTTGTACACCGTAATAGGCATCATAAATTTTTAATAATGCTTTTTCGATTCCCGACTCTGTGCTTGACGAAAAACTTTCGGCAAAAACCATTTCGCCGGTTTCGCATTGAACAGTTACCAAAATAGGTGTTGCTACAAATTTTTGTTTCAATTTGTTGTAAGTACAAATTGTTTTTGTGCGCTATTGTTTATTGGTTTTTGTATGTTCGTGACTAACATATTTTTTGTGTTTTTCTTAGTTATAGATTAAGTAACATGCGAATATTTATTAAAATAGTAAAGATATCAATATACCTAGTCTGGTCGTAAGTTCTGTCACATATGTATTATTGAATAAACAAAAAGTTACTTTTATATATTTATTGTTTTATATGTGGCAATAAAGCTTACATATTACTTAATAATTTCGTATAAAAATTATTCAAAATGGCATCCATGTTTTGCGATACAAGCTTTCAACTTCCGCGGCCAGTCGTCTAGCGAAGCACGCACCATGTCCATGTTTATTTCAGCAGCTACTTTAAAAATGGATGCTTTGAGTGACTCCAAATTTGGGTAGGATTTAGCGCAGGTTCTCTCCTCTAAATATTACCAGATTTTATAATCCAGAGGATTCAGGTCCGGGCTAGAAGATGACCAATCTTCATGACGAATGATGTCAATCTGATGGGCCGCCAGCCAATTTTGGATACCCTTGGCTTTGTGGGCAGGTGCTGAGTCCTGCTGGAATACCCAGTGCTGATTTTTTAACATGGTCAGGTCAGGAGGTTTTACGAGGTTTGTTAGGACCGTATTTTAGTAAACATTGGAACTTATTTTCACACCCTTTGCACAGAAAAACACCTCTGTTAGGCTAAAATAAGACACTCCCAGGAAAACCATTACTGATAAGGGGTGATGGCCGCGTTGGACTCGAAATACACGTTGACACGCTTCTTCACTACTGTGGATATACACTTTGATATTCTTTTTGTTGCAGCACTCCTCCACTGTAAAAATTTTTTCATCTGAAAATAGGATTTCACGATACATTTTTCTCGCGTATCGTTTAAGTAAAGCGCGACATTTATCCAGTCTTAATTTCTTCAGGCGTGTGTTATGAAGATGCGATGTTTTTCTACAATAAGCCCATAGTCCTAGGTCCTCGTTCAACACCCTTTTAACTGTGGTACTGCTAAGGCCCATCTGCAGTGCTAACTGTTTGCGATTTCGGACCGGACTTTTCCTTATTCGCACCTTTACTGCATTTATCACTGCTGTCGTCGAAATCCTACGACAAAGACCACTTCTATTCCTATCTTCTACTCTTGAATCTTACTTAAATCGATTTATAGTGCAATAAAAAAATCTCTGTGTTATTTGTAAATTTTAAATCAAACTGAAAATTTCTCTTGGCGCGTAACCGCTACGATGCAGAGCGAGAACAGCGACTCTGTCTTCTTTATGCGTCCACTACATTGTAATAAATTCGTTATTCTAATAAAGTGTGTCGTTTTTTAACGCGTAAAATAATCAAAAATCGAACGTGAAAAAGAAATTTGCGGTAAACATTAAAAATTTGAAAATCTAACATAATGACAGAACTTATGACCAGACTAGTTATATTGCACGCCTCATAAGCGAAGCGTTGAGGTGGGTACTACTGTCACTTCGCGCAAAACATCTGATTTTTCAAACTTAAAATGTCTTTATGTATCATACATTGCACTTGTAAGATAATACATACACACACATATTAAGAAAAAACACTATTTTTAACGTTCATGATATTTTTGATGTCATTTTTGTTATTTAAACTAGTTAAAAAACAGTTTAAAAAAGTTCTGTCTTGGACGTCCGTGTGTCTGTATGTGCGGATCCTTTTTCTTGTTAACACGATAGCGACCAAAATACTTTACTAATCGAGTCTTTTTTTTTCTCTTACGCTTGAGTATGCTCAGGAATAGAACCCTTTCATTTTTCAGGGTCTGATTCGATGTGGTTTAATTGTTATTAAATAAACAAAAATAATAATTAATAAATATTTATTAAAAAAAAATTATGAGGCGTGCACTTTTGGATTTTCCAAATTATTTTAAAATTCAATCAAATTTGCCAAAAAATATACTAAGAGCCGCTGATCAATTTAAAACAAACAACTCAAATTTTGAAATGGCATACAGCTTCTATATTCCAAATCACATCTCACAACAGCATCCGAATCACAATTCGTCTCAAAATATTTATAAACCAATGCAATAACTGAATTAGAAGCATCTTCATCAGGCGCATAAACATCCGATGCATTAGCCATGATTGGTGATCGGAACAATAAACAGGACCTCCCACATTGTATACTGGTCATTATTATACCACTAGTTGTGTGCTGTGGCTTTACTCGTAATTCGTGAAGCAAAAAAATACTGAATACGTTATTTCGGCGTGAATAAGAATTGTAACTCTCATGTAATATTCGTTGGAATGTATATTTAATATGAAAAAGGAAAGTAGCAAGAAATTCAAATTTATCATATTTCTGCGAATTCATATTTAGAACGCTTTCATATTTCGAATTCATTCGAATTTCAAAATATGAATTTCTGAGAAAATTGAATTCAGATTCTTTACGAGAGATAAAAGTGGTAAAAAACGTTATTCTAGGCAACACATGCGAATGAGTTAGTTCCCAAAGCAACGCGTAATACGGCGTGCATAATTTATAGGCAAGATATGAAAATGTCACGTCTCGCGCGCGAAAAATTTAATACGTCAAGCTGTTACCGACTCCTGGGCTATAAATATTAAAGCTACGCCGAGTTAGCTCTGTTTTGATAGTTTTTTTGGAGATTAGAAAAGAAAAAGTTTATATTGCGTAGGAATTTTATTATTTGACCAAGAAGTGTTTAGTTGATAAACTTTTTCATTGAATACTTATAATAAAAAATTTGAGTTATTAGAGAATGAAGCGGCATTGAACTATTCTTTATTGAAGAATAGAGCCAAAAGTCTACATTCCTTCTAATGCAAACATTTATGAAAATACTCTACATTGTTGTAAACGCCCTTGTTAACCTCCTTTTATTATCACTTTGTTATCAAACTATCATTTTCCTTCACTTCCAGATATTGTGATATCTCCTAGAGAACCCTAAAATCGCACTCTAGAGAGCAACAAGATGATGGTTACGACACACGAAAATCAACCGTTTCTGAATATATTATTGTTATGGCGGATTGTGAAAAACGCGGGAAACCTTTGGGAATGGCGCCTTTCTGAGATTTTATTTAGATATATCGGCTTGATGCTCACTACGCAATATTTTTGAGGGCCCTTGACAGTTACCTGGCTGTGTATTCTTCGTTGGAAAGTGGAAAGAAAAGTAAGAATATAGGTCATTTTATTGTTATGTTAGTCGATCTATTCAATTATGCAAAGGTATTGCGTAATGGTATTCCGGTAATAAAATTACCTAGATCTCATATTTTTTACTGTATCAATTATGTACCAAGGTCCTAAATAAACATTTATTTATTTATTTATTATTTATTTATTTCTAAAAGGTACCTTACAGCTAAACATAAATTAAATAGAACATTATACAATACTATACGCCAATTACAAGGTACACCAATAACAATACGATACAGTGTGTGAGCAAAAAAGAAAACATAAAAGATACAGTACTAATAATAAACAAATCCTATATTACAATTAAGTATAAAGGTAACATTATGCATGTGTGAGTGAAAGTGAAGTGTATGTGTGTGTGTGTGTGTGTGCATGTGTGTGTGTTATTAGTGATTTTCATTACAATTTTGGTCAATAAGCTGTAGTATTACTTTTTTAAACTTCGTGCGAGATAATTGAAAGGGATCAGCCGAGGAGAATTTATTATTATAGTTATTCGGAAGTCTCAGAAAGGTTGAATGTTTGAGATAATTAGTAGAGGCTGCTGGCACACTAAAGAGAGGCGTATGACGAGTACGTTGTGATGGCACACGATACTGTAAGTATTCTAAAGCAACAGGAAAATCAAAGTTATTATTGACAATATCATACAATAGCATAAGGTCGATTACGTCTCTACGATCCTCTAAGGTATTTATTTTATAGTGAGAACAAGCTTGTGAATAGGTCAAGTCATATTGTTTATTTTTATAGTTCATTTTATTTACAAATACCTTTTGAATCTTTTCCAATTTTATTATATGGCATTTATAGCTAGGTCGCCAGATGACGCTAGCGAACTCAAGAATACTGCGTACGTAAGCATAGTACAGAACTTTCAAACATGCCAAATCATTAAAGGGTTCAGCTTGTCTCAAAACAAATCCTAAATTTTTATAGGCTTTTTGAGAAATAAATTCAATGTGCATGCGGTAACTAAGTTTGTCGTCGAGGATCACACCTAGGTCCCTTACTGACGTAACGGATGGAATAATTTCGTTGCTAATTTTATAGTCAAAACGTATAATTTTAGTAGCCTTATTTCGAGAAAAAGTTATTTTTTGGCATTTATTTATGTTTACTGATATTTTATTTAATTTATAATAATCGGTAAGCCTATTGAGATCGTCCTGAAGTAAGAGGCAATCCTGAGGGGTCGTGATTTTTCTAAAAATTTTCTTGTCATCAGCATAAAGCAGAAATTTTGAATTTTTAAAACAAGTATCAATATCAAATAAATAAATATTATACAATAAGGGACCGAGGTGCGATCCTTGGGGGACTCCGGAAGTAACATCAACAAAGTCAGATCTATAGCCTCCCAAGATAACAGACTGACTACGATTTCGAATATACGACTCCAACCACCTGAGGAGATTCCCTCTGATGCCAACCGCGTAAAGCTTGCGAATTAATATATTGTAACTGACTCTGTCGAAAGCCTTCTCAAAATCTGTATAAAGCACGTCGACCTGCGCTCTTTCATTCATGCTACTATTCACAAATTGTGTTAATTCTAATAAATTCGTAGTGACATTACGCGACTTAACAAAGCCATGTTGGTTGGAAGGGATGCAATTAATCGTTGAGCTATATAAGTGTTTATGTACAACTTTCTCTAACATTTTCGCGAATATATTGAGTAAAGATATACCTCTATAATTCGTTATTTCATTTTTAGATCCTTTTTTGTGTATGGGTATGATTAAAGCTTCCTTCCAGCATTTAGGGAAGACTCCTTCGTTTAAAGAACGCTGGAAGAGTAATCGTAAGGGTATTACTAAACTAGACTGACAGTTTTTGACAAAGATTGCAGGTAAACCATCGGACCCAGCACCCTTCCGACTATCAAGCTCTCTGAATAATGCTTTTAGATCCTTATCGGTAAGAAAGATTGAACATAAACAGTCGGCTACATTTGACTCCTTAATAGGATTTACAAGATCAGCAGAATCGTCTGATCGAAAAACAGATTGAAAGAAATCGCTAAATGCCGAGCACATATCTTTACCCTTACTTAACATATGTCCACGATAAGACATACAACATGGATAGCTAGAATTCCTACGTTTATTATTGATATACGTCCAAAATTCCTTAGGAGAAGATTTAATAGAATTTTGACATCGTAAAAGATAATTTGAGTGAACTTCTACTTTTAATTCTTTTATTCTAGCTCTGAGTAGTGAAAAGGTTGAATAATCGCTAGGATTCTTATATTTTTTCCATTTACAGTGAAATTTATATTTTTCTTTTATGATATTTATCAAAGCCGGAGTGTACCATTTTGGATAACGCCGACGCGAAGAAATACGAACAGAAGGCACATATTTATCTATTAATGACCTTATAATACCATAAAAATTATTGGTAGCATCATCAACTGATCCAGAGTTTAAAATTTCATCCCACTTAAATTTACTTAATTCTAAGTTGATAGCATCGTAATCCGCTTTAAAAAACTTTTTTACTTTACCAAACTGTGGTCGTAATGGCTTATTATTAATGTCGTAAATTGTAATTAATAGAGGTGTATGAAATCTATCCATATTGACTAAGAAATTAGAAGTAATGTCCTGACAGTTGATACTTAAATTAGAGAAAACTAGATCCAAAATATTTCCACAAAAGTTTGGTGTATGGTTAAACTGACCCATACCCATTAAATTAGTTATATTTAAAAAACCCAAACTGGCTTCTAAAAGATCCGAATTGCAATAATTGTTAATGCTGTAGTTAAATTTATCCACCCAAGAAATAAAGGGTAAATTAAAATCACCAATGATTAAATAATTATTATTGGGATAATTGTCATGAATCGAAAGCAACGCAGAACTGAAAGACCTTAAGAGATTAGGCAGATCTGAAGAAGGAGGCAGGTAAGCGGCAATAATGTGGAAATCCACCTTATCTTCGAACATATCACCCGACATTGACAGCCAAACACTTTCTACATTACCACATTGAACATTTTGAGTTATGAGAGCATTGTAAATTTTTTTAATGCAGATTAATACGCCACCGCCTTTCCTATTGTGTTTCCTATCGCATCTAAAAACCTCGTAACGCGAATCGCAAATCTCCGAGTCTAAAATTCCATCGCATAACCAACTTTCTGTGATAATAATTAAATCATAATTGTTCGACAAAATGTTTCTATGCAACTCCGGTAATTTCGTACGTAAGCCGCGAGTGTTTTGATAATAAATACTTATATCCTTACTTCTGGAAGCCATTGAAAAAGAATGAAATTAACAAAAGCTATGCAATAAAAAATAAAAAAACAATATTAATGAAACTATAAGAATAAGTTGATAAACTATAATTTCCATTACAATAGAAGCATATAACTCGGTAATCCAAAACATATTGTTAACAAACACGGTTTTTAATGTACTAAACGAATAATAACTATTTAAATATTCACGACAAAGAAATACAAGATCGTTACAAAAAATATCAAAAAACCCGCGGGCAGTTCTAAAAAATGTCGTCAAGTTCAATGTCCATTGCAAACGAACAGTGTAAATCGGGGGAGATAAACCTTTTAAAGATCGGAAGTAAATATGGTTATGCAAAATTATGGAATTATTAGTAATTATTAATAGATCGAACAGCACTTTAATATTAATAACTGGAGTAAAATTAGGACGATAAAATAAATATGTATGAGATTTATGACTAGTTATTATGTGTAAAAATGAGTGTGGATTTGTATAAAACTGTGAATACGTGTAATATGGGGTAAGTTTTAACGTGTAAATTTCAAACAATAACAAATAAAAAATTTCTATAATTTGGAATATAAAATTATTTTTAAATCTATTAGGTATATAAATATATGCATGATTAATTTTTATGTGTAAATTTGAGTGTAGATTTGTGTTACGCTGTGAATATGTGTTATATAGGATAAGTTTTAAAGAGAAAAATTTAAACATAAACAAACAGAAATTTACTACAATTTGGAATCTAAAAAATTTTTTAAATCATCTTCGGAAGATATAGCTTTGGCTGGAGCCTTCTCGTTTGCGCGTATGTATATGGTACAGTTTTTAATCCATACAAACTTAATATTCATCTCCTTGGCACGTTTCTTACAAGTATTTAATAACATTTTATTTGCCACGGTGAGGTGTTCGTTAATAAAGATCTTCGTTGCGGTACCGGTAAAACCAAGGTCATGCGACATAATACTCTTAGTTTTATTACACTTCTTGAAATTGCTTATCAAAGTATCTTTAGTGAGTTTATCCCTTAATTTGGCGACAATTTTACGTGGGGAGTCCCTCTTCTCTCTGAATGACTGAACGCGAGTAATGAATTCAATGTCCTCCTTATTAAGATCACAATTAATAGCTGATGCCAAACGAAAAAAAACTTGAAGTAGATTCTCGCTTGATTCTTCCGGTATTCCAACTATTTCCACATTCAAAAATCTACTTTTTTGTTCAGTACGCTTGGATTCACGTTCGAGGGATATGTAACAGTCGTTTGAAGGTTTTTTATCATATCATGACTCTTAACTAAATCCACCTCATACTTATGCAACCGTCCCTCGAATCCCTTAACTTGCGATTTGAACCTCTGGATATCTTCGTTCAATCTGTCTACTAAGGATAACTTAATGTCAATATCTTCGATTCTTTTATACATATCCTCAATGACATTGGGATTAATTTTGCTCGTTAAGTCATTAAGATCATTTCTTAATTTTTCGACCTTATCAGGCAACGAAGAAAGAGTCGAGAGCATTTCCTCAATTCGATTTAAAGATAACTGATATGAAGAAGGTTCTTCGCAGGACTTGGCGACTTCACCAGATGCAGCTAAATTTCTACACTCCGGACAACACCACGCACTCTGTCTTTCGTAGCCGAGCCTACGCCAGCCGATTTCTGTTAAACTAGCACAATGAAAGTGATATGTGGAACGACAGCTCGAACAATATGCTCCATCAGACACTAAGTCGCTACAACGTTTGCAATTCATGCCGAAGGTTGTAAGCACAGGCGACAATAGAACGTCGTACAGAGCTAAATACGTTCACTTGTTTCGCGCAAAGTCTCTTAGCATAGATAGCTCGAAGTCGCAACCGTCGAGCCTTCGATCCGCGAAACCAGAGTTCAAATCCAAGGCGGGCAAAAAAAAAAAAAAAAAAATTTTAATTTTAAGCACAATCTTAGAAACACAGACGGAATGTCCTGCCACACACAAATCGAAATTCGAACTGAAATAAACTGAATATAAATAAAACGGTTATTTCCATTTGAACCCTTCACTCATGTTCTTAAATAGCAAGTCCCTTTTCTAATTAAATAATACATTACCCAAAACAAGACATCAGACCACAAATAGATGTCAAAAAACTAGGGTCCACGGGTAGAGCCCATACGGCCCACCAGGGACCCATAAAGGTAGGTAACCCTATCGAAGATGTTGCAAGATGAATGGTGCTATTCGCCCTTGTGCAGTTCTTGCTTATTTATGTCCTCCTGGTATGCGGGGGACATTATTTTTTATATATCCACACGGAAATTAGATTTATATCTGTGGATTTTATTTAACTTTTTCGCACAATGGGAAAAGGGAAATTGGTGTTTTTTATTTCCATACACCTTAATTTTTTCAAGTTTACTTCTAAATCTTACATTAATGCATTAATCAGCAATGTGAAACAATATGAAATTTTACAATATTGTATTAATTGAAAAAAAAATAAACGTTAAAAGCGCTATAAAAACTGCTGAAACAAAGCAAAAAAGAACACCGGCTCGTAACTAGACACAATCCAATAGTACCAAATAAATTGACATCAAAAACTGCACATTAGGCACAAAGCAGACTGCGCTCTTAATTGCATACCACTGTCAACTTGTCAACGACAAACCAGCACTTTTTATTTCAGGACATTTGCCAATTTTCGTATTTCCACAGCGAAATATCTATAGATAAAGAATTCAGCGGTCCGACCGCATCCGATCCTCTAAATTATGCAAAACCGTAATGGACAACGTTCGTGCAATTTAGTAGCTGAAATAGAGCCTTTTTCCAGTTACAGTACGTCTATATTTGGTAGCTTTTTCATTGACGATAAAAGAATAACATTTTAATTTTTAAATCAATTCATATTTGGCGGGTTATTTGTTTCAACAATGGCTGCGTATAAATAATGTATTTGTATATCGAATTTAGAACGTAGAATATGACTGGCCACTATTTAATAATTAAAAAAAAAACAAAATTATATCTTGAGGATCGCATTTTCGAAAATGGAATCCGAGCTAACGTTCAGTCGAGTATCGACCAATAGGAACAAAGAGCGTCAAACGGCGATAGGAATCTGAGCGAGCCGGACGTGTTGACGGGCGCTCGGAACACGCAACTGGGTTAGGAAATGAGATAGATGTTCACAACAGTAGTGACGGGCTTTGATGGAATTGGGTGACGTCACGGCACAATGTATACCGTTTTGTGCTCCCCAATACATTGTGCTTGCTAGTAGATTAGATGTATCATGCTGAGATGACAGAATATCTAAGACAATGTGGATTAAGATTGTCGAATTAAAACAAGAAGTTCATTTAATTACGATACAACTATACATCATTGCGTCAACGTATTTGATAAGAAGCACTAAATTTACAACCTCGGCGACATTTAAAATTCAACAAATCACGTTGATGGCGGCAAAATTGAAAATGGGGATAAAAATGAACACAAAGTTGGCAACATTTTACTTGAATGGACAGTAAATAACATCTCGGAGCGGGAAGAGGGAACATTGTAAACAGAGCTTGATGAATATGTAAGTATGATACTTTGCATATCGATTCCGATCAAAGGACGCCGCCGAGCCACCTGCGCCCGCGCAAAATACAACACGAAAAAGTATTCATGAGATCGACGCTAAATGACAGCTCGGAATAGGGTTGACAGTTGAAAAAAATCAGATTTATTAGGGGTTTTCTGGCTTTGTCCTTCGCTTGTATGGGAGCCGGTAAAAACCGAAGATTGAATTATGTACTGCTACTGCTATAGCAAGTTGAGATACTTGTACGTGTGATTTTCACATTGTATCTTAAATAATTTGGAAAATCCAAAAGTGCACGCCTCATAATTTTTTTTTAATAAATATTTATTAATTATTATTTTTGTTTATTTAATAACAATTAAACCACATCGAATCAGACCCTGAAAAATGAAAGGGTTCTATTCCTGAGCATACTCAAGCGTAAGAGAAAAAAAAAGACTCGATTAGTAAAGTATTTCGGTCGCAATCGTGTTAACAAGAAAAAGGATCCGCACATACAGACACACGGACGTCCAAGACAGAACTTTTTTAAACTGTTTTTTAACTAGTTTAAATAACAAAAATGACATCAAAAATATCATGAACGTTAAAAATAGTGTTTTTTCTTAATATGTGTGTGTATGTATTATCTTACAAGTGCAATGTATGATACATAAAGACATTTTAAGTTTGAAAAATCAGATGTTTTGCGCGAAGCGACAGTAGTACCCACCTCAACGCTTCGCTTATGAGGCGTGCAAAATTGTTTTATAAAAATGTATATGTAACTTGTCAAACATACCAAAACATCAACAATACAACCAGCAAAAAGCAAGAAAATATTTTGTATTTCGGACTGTTTTTCTATGTATTTACTATTTACATATGAATAACATGAAAATGTATATGCAGGTCTAAAATAATTGTATGCTAGACTTTTTGAGATCTAAATAACATAATATCCAACAAGAATTTACTATTGAACAATTCTAGATCCCGACTTTCACAAACACAATATATGAGTGACGTAAGCACATACTTTACATCATCCACAGATAAACGCAAAACGTCATGGAAGACATAAAGCCGCATCCACACGTAACTCAGCACATAAAGCTGCATCCACACGACACAGCACATAAAGGTGCGTCCATACGTAGCAGCGAATAAAGGTGCTCCAACGCGCATAAAGCTGCGTCCACACGTTACAACACATAAAGGCGGGTGAACACCGCGCGATGATTTACCGCCCTGTGCCCGTCGATAGCCAGATACGGATTTGTCATGCAACTGTTTATGCGGCGCGTGTGACTTTCGTATTTACTAATTTGATTTACGTTTTGTTAATGGTCATTTGTTTTGTGTTCAGGTTTGTTTTGTGATGTGTTTATACCTACATAGTTAGCAATAGTATGTACCTACTGAGATGATGTTTATTGATAAAAATTTATTAACATGAGTTTTTACTATCGCTTTTTAGTTTTTATGAAACATCAATAAGACCGATAACCTCGTATTTGACATTATCATCAAAACATCTCATTGAAAGTGATTATCTATTTAAAGAGTTATTAATTTACATAAGAAGCTAGATAAAGCCCCGAAAGTTGCTTATCTTAATTCCATGTAAACGACTACGTCATAACTCCTCACCGTAGTGTTCCATTTTCGAATTACAAAACCGCGCTTTCTCATCAAGATCGCACGTTCGAAATTTAAAATCATCCACAGATAACAAAACTCGATTGCAATCATTCGAGCACATCGATTACTCGCTAGCTCGGAATCGATTATTATTCGCTGGAGGCGCTAATCAATGCCCTGGCAAATTTATGTGCGCTGTTCCTTTGCAATCATTAACACCTTTTATTATTCCGTGTCAATATTTTCACGATTCCACGCGACGTCAAGGTTTTTAATGATGAATTAAAATAAAATACACGTTTTTATCTCTAGGGTGGTCAAAGGATACATTTGTTAATGAAATTTATTGGTGTTATTGTGCCGCTGTCTGCTTTTGGTGGGCTTTTGTAATTCATCCGAGTTTCTCGATTTATGTGACAGTTTCTCTTTGTAATGTACCGTAAGTTTCTAATAGAGAATATACGAACATTCTTTACAATAGCATGTAATAAAACCAATTGATTGTTTTATTTTCATGCCTTTTCGATATATAATTCCGAATGACTAATTACTCAGGTGTCTTAACAATTAGTTACACATTCAATTAAGACCACCTAGACCTACGAAATATCTTCGAAAGCATTCAACCCAAACGATTATTCCAAACACCAAATTCCCAACTAACTAGGACCAGTAAAAACCGCCCCAAACCAGAACATGTACAGTACACATGTACCCAACACCTAGCGATGTCTTGTAGCCCCGCGGAGCCCGTGTCGGCGCCCTGGGCAGGGCGGAGCGCCCGCCCACGCACGTGACCCTCACGTGACCTCTTGTGACGGGACCTTGTAATTGTAGGTTTGAATGACTAGACCGTTATAGTTTGGAACCACTGTGATGTGTAGAATGAAGTCACGTGACTTTTGACTTGTTAGATAGCGTGGTTCATGAGACCTGCTCTAATTATTGGTTTGGATGACTTAAGGAAATCGTAATAGCATGAAAAGAACACTGTGATATAAAGAAAAGTGAAGAGGGGCTTGTTAGATGTCGTGGTTTGACGGGACCTTGTATAGTGGTAGATTTGAAGAACTAGAAAGACCATGAACACTCTGATGATGTAAAAAGACAGACAAGCTTGCAACTTGCGTATGTATCTGTGTAAGGAACATGAAGTCACGTGACCTCTTGTAACTTGATGGTATGGTCTTTGTATATTTACAGGTTACAATGACTAGATGCAAACAGACGGACAGGCTAATAGTATGGGAAGTGCTATGTGACATGAGCACATACTAAGGTTTAAAAGAGTACATATCAAGAGACAGGCAAACTTTACAGTCTGTGTTTAACACCATACTGGGAAGACTCGTGTGGCAGATCTTGACGACGTAAACAGACAGACAACTTTGCATGTATATTGTATATGTTAAAAGGAAATGACGTCACTTAACCTATGTTAAATACATGTTAGGTGGGATAGTGTTTGCATTAGCTAAAGTTATTGCCGATTTGAATAGCTAAAACTAAGGATAGTGATAACTTGCTTATAGAAAGTCTGTTTAATAGAAAAATATTAATTATATTGCAGACAAGACGTTTTTTTTAATCTATGATTATAGTCTTAGATAACCAAACTGCATTAGAATAAATAACAATCGATAAAACAAATTAAATTGTGTAATCATCTCTCAAAAAAACCGAACAAAGGGTTAATTGCGATTCAAACATAATAATTATAGAAATGTACTAAAAGGGGGGCGAGATAGTTTACATTATTTGCAAACACAAATTGCTATAATCAGATCAGCACCATGGAAGTAACCCCAAGCCCCCAATTACAAAGCACGAGCCCAAAAGATGCTTTTTCTAATCTTCCCACGCGCTTTGTGCGCTCGTAATTATACGTTCAGCGCGGTAATAACAC
Source organism: Colias eurytheme (assembly GCF_061535395.1). Lineage (NCBI taxonomy): Eukaryota > Metazoa > Arthropoda > Insecta > Lepidoptera > Pieridae > Colias > Colias eurytheme. Next base: position 9,526,110 of record NC_142997.1, on the reverse strand, counting down.
ATCGTTTCAATAAAATTGTATATCATTCAGTTTCTTTCCCCGTGAACGCTGATTAGACCCGCCATTTTGTAGGCGGGCACGGCCGGCGGCGGTTTCGTTCCATTTTCGAAAAAACACTAATCGCCAAATCGAGCACGCGCGCGTTTCCGAACGTGTGTTTTTCAAATTGGGAACGTCCTTTCCCGCTATTATTGGGCGGGATTTGACTACTGTCACATTTGACAGATGTGATTGACGCTCATAATGCTCAAGTGCAAGCTTGCGAGTAAGAAACGTATTTATTGAGGACGCGTTCGATGTCGCACGCTCATAGACGATTTGGGAGTCACGTCTCCTCGTTTTAAGGTGTATTTTCCGTTCGAGGCGTTTCGGTAATATTAATTACTGGCTGCCTCGTGGGGCAGATGAGTGCATATTGAAACGTCAAAAATCTGTGTTTCTTTTACTTCTCATTTTCGGTTCGTTCCAATATCCTTCACGTCACGCGCGGGATAGACAACGTCGCTGGGCAGCGTAGTTTTTGGGGAGATGAAATGAATCTGCCTATTTTACAGGAAGTAGCGAAATTGGAAATTCCCATTTCTTTTTCGGCCACCGTTTGAGCGATATTAGTTTCTGTCATTGGTGTTTCTTGCAAAAAATTCATCGAGGGTTGACAGTTCGGATGATTGTAATTTTACTGGTGTGCTAAAAATATCTCTGTGCCGTTTGTTTGAGAAAACCCAAGAATATGTAAGAATATAAATACTTAGATGAAGGTACGTTAAAATAATGACACACGGAATGAATTGCCAATTGAAAACCTCGTTCATACACAAAAGGCTGTAAAGCTATAGCGTATTATGCATTATTAATGCGAAGGTACATAATTTCATAGACAGACATATACTTTCTGGCAACAAAACGAATTGGTAAGGTACAGCGCTTCCAAAACAGCCACACGTAAAAACGCAACACGACGTCAGTTTTCCATAAAATACATATTAATACAATCCCTGATATAACCGCGAACGTTCAGCCAAAAGTTTAATCCAAGAAACGGGGATCATTCATATTCATAGTGGCGGAAGAGGCTTTCACGAAAATGGCTGACTAGGAAATGCATGAATATTAACACGGACCAGGGAACCATAACTATATTAGAGATGCCGGAGCACTGCATGCCAGTAGGGGCACGTTTGAAGTTGCGCCGAGAAATTTGACATTTTGACAGGTCGACGGCGGCCGCCTTGCTACCTCCTGCGCCCCCTGCCTCCCTGGTACTCCCTGTTCGTCTGACTTGTGAATTGTTAATGCATCGGTAATTGATATTATAATTTTGGCCGTTTTACTTAATGGCGGCTTTTAGGGTGTCATGTGATCCTATTGGAGTATGTGGAATTTGATATGTTGTCTTTGTTTCTGAGGCTATTTGCAGGTGCGGTGTTTGCGGGGCTTTATTACTTGAACCCAGCATTTATTATCTGTGAAATTGTTATTTTGATCCTAGAGTCAATAAACAAGTTCTAAATAATTTACATTGAACATGTTTTTTCTTTATTTCATCATAACAAAGTCTATAGAACTCTATCTTATTTTATTAAAAAGTCATCAAAATAAACCCAGTTTCAACGAACGGAACCATTCGTAACACAAAACTATTTTAACACTTAAAACAAGATATATCGCGTCAAAAAAGCCAAACTTCCAAACGACATCTGTGGACACGATTAACTAATCAAAAGTCCGCCCAAAAAGCGGCTACAGCGCTATCAATCTAACATGACGTCTAAAGGAAGAAAAAACCGGTGTAAGATTAAAAGCGCTATTCCTGGCTGGATCGTTTTAAAAGTAAAATTGACACGCGTTATAGTTACATAGAAACTGGCTTAAATTGAATTCGGTTATATTTTATGAGTTTAAGTTTTAAATTCGAATATGGAAAATGTTTGAATTTGGAATGGAACATACGATAACATTTTGAATTTGGAATAATATTTAAATACATATGAGAATTTGTTGCTCATTTTATTGAATATTTGAAAACATAATTTCCTTAATTCTTTCCCCCACATTTACTAAATTTAATCGGCAAACATTTCGTAAATTTTACAAGATGGTAGATCATGACAGAATCTTCAAAGTACGTGAATTCAAAGTGAATATAATCAAAGTGTTTCGTGTGATTAGGCGGTTAACGTGCCGTCGCTGGCGGCCATACTTTGTTCTCTTTTGAGGGTAGCTTTAGATAACATGACAGACTATTTTACCTTTTGCCTTATGGTATATGGTACTATGGTTAGGTATGTCATGTGTCACTTCTGAATGAATGCTTTGTGGAAGCTAAAAATATATGTAATATGTACATTTAAGGTGAGCCCGGGGTTTAACTTGTGTACTAGAGCTGCAACTATGGAGTTTCTTGCCGATTCTTCTCCATAGATACTGCTTTCCGAATCGGTGGTAAATGTTAGAAATACTTATATAATGACTGATTCGAAAGTGCTACTAAATAGTAGTCTAATTGAATAAATGAATGTTTGAGTTTTGTAGGCGGTAAAATAAGTAAAGTTATGTTTTCCATAATTTATCTGTTTTTTCATTTACCTAAAGTCTTGTTCGAAAAATGACTTTTTCGCATCAGAAACCGGATTTATAATATCGATATTATGAACGTAAATGTAGCTTATCTTTAATTGATATAAAAAAAGCTTTGACTCTACCTATCTAGAAATCCTTACTTTTTAAACTCAAACTCAAACTCAAACATTTATTTATTCAATAAGACTTCTTAGAGAAGCACTTTTGAAACGTCATTACATATTTTTAACATTTACCACCGAATCGGAAAGCAGTATCTACGGAGAAGAACCGGCAAGAAACTCCATAGTTGCTCTTTTAAATTATGTCAGTATTACAATTTAATCTTATATAACTACTAGCGGTCCGCCCCGGCTTCGCCCGTGGTACATATTTACGTTTTCTCTACATAAGAACCATCCTCGTACTTCAAGGAATATAATAAAAAAAAAATTATCGAAATCGGTCCACCCGTTCTCAAGTTATGCGCTTACCAACACATTTTGCGATTCATTTTTATATTATAGACTAGCGGTCCGCCCCGGCTTCGCCCGTGGTACATGTTTACGTTTTCTCTACATAAGAACCATCCTCGTACTTCAAGGAATATAATAAAAAAAGAATTATCGAAATCGGTTCAGCCGTTCTCGAGTTATGCGCTTACCAACACATTTTGCGATTCATTTTTATATATAAGACTAGCGGTCCGCCCCGGCTTCGCCCGTGGTACATATTTACGTTTTCTCTACATAAAAACCATCCTCGTACTTCAAGGAATATAATAATAAAAGAATTATCGAAATCGGTTCAGCCGTTCTCGAGTTATGCGCTTACCAACACATTTTTCGATTCATTTTTATATATAAAGAGATGTATATTATCATAATATGTCAAAGAACTGTCCTGTGGTTTTATTCCTTCCATTCTATCTATTCCTTTATCAACAGTCTCTTAAAAACTATTGAAACTAGTATTTCTAAATACATGACGTACCGAAACAGTCAAGCCCTACCAAATTGCTACCAGTACATTATAATTGCAATGACCAATATTCCCAATAAGCCAGTACATTGCAGCAACATCGCTACAATGATGAGTCCAATCAGAAGACAATGCCTTCCGAGTTTCAGCTAACAATAGAGGGGCAAGTTATAAACTGTAGCGTCGTCTATACATCGTGTAGTGTTTCGAAATTGGTTTAGTAGTTCGTAAGCCGGTACAATCAATATTTGTATAATATTTGAAGTAATGAAGCTATTCGTTACTCAAAAGCATTAGGTACTAGTTTTTAGCAGGCGAAGCTGCTGAAAACTAGCAGCTTCGCCTGCTTTGTAGAAAGCTTAACAAATAATATACTAAAGCCTTAAGAAACACTTTATCTATTAAAAAAAACTCATCAAAATCCTTTGGGTTATTTTAAAGATGTAAGTTACATAAGGACGGAATAACGATAAAGCAACTGTGATATTAACACGGTTTTATTATTAAAGTTTTATAATGAAAATAATTAACGAAATCCGTTCACAATTGGCGATTATTATTATATATAGAAGACTAGCTTCTATGTTCCTGCCAGCTGCTGCAATGCCTATGTTCTATCTCAGGGTCTAAAGATTGTCTGTGCCAAATTTCATCAAAATCGGATGAGAGGTTTAAGCAGGAAAGCGCGATAGTGATAATGACTCGCTACATCTCATCACTTGCGGCCAAGTATCTCCCATTCCGATAGTCCTGTCACAGAGTGACGGAGTGCGCCAGTTATCGCTTCCATTGTGCATTGTCTGGTTATATACTTTTACTAATTACGTGTGCATACAGTTGGGTGTTAGAAGGATATTGTCGCTATGAAATAGAGTTTGATATTAGAAGAAAAATCAGACTAATATTATAAATGCGAGTTTGTGAGTATGTTTGTTACTCTTTCAGGCGAATACTACTGAACTGATTACAATGAAGTTTGGTATGTAGGTAGATGAAGACCCACAATAACACGTAGGTACCTAGGGCTTTTATCTACTGAAAAAAAAGAGTTTGTATGAAAGTGCCCAATACTTTTACCTCCTTCAAGTAATTGTACTTTTGTTATTTTCTGTTATGTAAAATTAGAGGTACTAACTGCGCCTCACGGTTTTACCTGCATCACTCCGCTCAAATTGGTCTTAGTGTGCTGTTATATACCCAATAGCGTTCCTCGATAAAGTAGCTATCTACCACTGAAATCATTTTTCAAATCGGAACAATAGTTTCCGAGATTTGCACGTTCAAAAAACAAACAGACTCTTCAACTATATGCATTAGTACCTATAGATATAAATTGGTTGATTCGTTAAGATTCAAGTAATTTGTTGTTCCACATCGATAAATTGACCCTACACTTCTAATAATACATCTACTAAATAAACCCAATTATTTATTAGTCTTCAATTTAAAGTCTAGAATGCCCTTCGTGTAGACAATAGTTTAAAGATAAAACCCTGACTTGCGATTGGCCAGTCGCCAGCCGTCTGGCTTTTGATTGGCTGGTGAAAGTACGTATGGGACCTGTATAGAATACTAATTTATTAAGTAATTAATTGTATATAGTGCTTGTGATAAAGAGAAAACGTTGTAGACTACAGGCCCATGTTGAAAAAGTTATGGGTCATTTGAACCACCATGGTGACCTATCTAGAACGATTTAAGAGCATAAAATTATAAGATTCAGCACTATGCCGTCAATTAGCCTGTAGTATATATTGTAAAGTTTTGACCCCCTCCTTGGTACAGTGGTTGACTCGTGAGTCGTGAGCGTAGAACCGAGGGGTCCTGGGTTCGATTCCCGGTGGAGACGAAGAAAAAAATAATGTCTCGGTCTGGCAGGACACAGAAGGCTGATCACCTACTTGTCCCTAAAGAAAATCGATCAGTGAAACAGATGTATGAATAATGCATCTGCCCCTTACCCCACTACGGGGACACGGGACTTCACTTTTTTTTTTATATATTGTAAAAATCAATGTCGATTGATGTGTAATGGTGTCACCATAATAATTATATGGATTATAGTAAAAATCATTAAGGAAATTGTTGGAAAGGATTTTACTAATAAGTAATAAATAATAAGGAAGAAGAATGATGCATATATTTTTAACATGCGCTTAAAAGAGTCAATTATTTTTCATTGAAATACCACCAAATTCGAATGCCGTTACTATCGAGAACAATTATCAAGAAATTCTCTAATTACGACGTTCAAACCACCAAAAACTTGTCCAATTTTAAACACTATACCTACAATGCTATAAAACCGAAGATTCCCAGGAGAAAGTCTTGTAAATCAAAGCTGATCGTTTCACAATACCAAGAGATACATCAGATACATCGCCGGCGGTCGACATCTCAATCCTGCAGGTTATCTATGCCTTTAATCGACTTGTATGAAAACAATATTCAATAGAACTGCCATTTTATGCATTCTTAGTATTTTTAAGTTCTGCAATGTTTATTTCTGTGAGATTTTCGAGTTTTAATAAAATAAAACTAACTGAAAATGATTCTAAATGTTTACTGACGATATTATAATAAACGCTATTCAGCTCTAAAACAAGCAAAGTTCACAATATATTTAACAGTAGGTACCTACACAACTAATAACACACATATTTTATCAAAAATTATCTTTTTTATATGGTATTACCACCCCATACAAGAAACTCGTTTAAAAATAAGAGTAACAGCATTTTAGAAGCACAATTTTTCACCAATTCCACGCAATTCTAGCCCCTACATGGACCCCGAATCCAGCGAAATCTAATCGACATAAAAACTTCAAATAAATCCAGCCCAGACGTAAATCTAGACGGATTTTTAATGTGCCTAAGTGCTAGGTAATTTAGTAGGTCCCAGGGCTAGACCGGAGACTGCAGGCGTGGCGGAATTTTAAGACTACCTATATGATAAAGTGCGCTTGCCGTAACTCCACTGTCAAAGAAAATGGTAGAGAATATTGTAACAACATTTTTAGTAATCTGTGGTGAAGATATATGTTGTGCTGTGATGGAGAGCATGTGGCATGTATAATAATTTTACATTTTATCTTTACTTAATATTAAGCTGAAGAGTTTGTTTGATCGCGCTTATCTCAGGAACTACTGGTGCATTTTGAAAGATCCTTTCGATGTTAGATATCCATTTATCGAGGAAGGTTATAGGCTATATATCATCTCGCTACGACCAACAGGAGCGGAGCAATGCGGGTAAAACCGCGGGGCACAGGTGGTACTATAAAAATATAACTCGAAAATGCATACAGCTCTAACGTGTTAAACCAAATTCTCTAATTTTTGTCGTGATAAGATGTCTCGGAAAATAGAAAATATCAAATATTGTTAGATGAAAAGGCTATAAGGCTAGGCTATATTATTTCTTGTTAGACAAATTTGTTTTGGCTCACAATGTAGGACAGTAATGTCGTACTTAAAGAAAAAGGCAAGAGGTAAGAAAGGTTACATATTATATAGAATGAAATATTCAGGTATTAGTTTCTTTTTACGTTGTCTGTTGTCATTGAGTGAACAGGTACATTCTAGGGAAGCGCGCTCCATCTTAGGCCACATCACAGCTTACCATCAGGCGAGATTGTGGCCAAGCGCTCCCCTATTGTACAATAAAAAAAAAAACGTCCCATCGCTATTATAGGTACTAAAAAAAAGTGCCTATATAGTTATATCTGGTTATTACAATTTATATTATTTTTTAAAGCTTAAAAACATAATTTGGTAATTGGTAGTCGTAAATGATTTTTTTACGAACGGTTATAATACTTTACAATTTTGTCAATCATAACTCAATATTCAGAATCTCAGACAAAACCGTGCTCCAAGCTATATAAAAATGTCTCAAAATAACGTTCACAATTATAAAAATACCGCGACGTATACAAAACAATTACTTAGCGTTGCAGACGAAGGGGGGTGGGTGACCCGTGGGGGGCAGGGGGGGATCTGAAGCCATTTTCATAATGCACCGGTTCGCTTCCTTTAAACTTCATACTTTAAAATAATTCAAGTCCTCCTTTTTGCTAGCTCTAGTGTTGGGAGTAATTGTAGAATCCATACTAATATTATAAATGCGAAAGTAACTCTGTCTGTCTGTCTGTTACTCAATCACGCCTGAACTACTGAACCAATTTGCATGAAATTTGGTATGGAGATATTTTGATACCCGAGAAAGGACATAGGCAGAGGCTACCTTTTATTGCGAAATATGTACCACGGGCGAAGCCGGGGCGGACCTCTAGTGTGGTATAAACTAAATTAAATGTCTATCTTCTGTCTATATTTTTAGATAAAGATTAGGCTTTTGTCTCAAGCTGAGGCAGTATACTACTAATATTATAAATGTAAGAGTAAAGATGGTATATTATGCTCGTTACTCTTTCACAATCAAACTACTGGATGGATTTGGATGAAACTTTACGGTAGTATAGATAGGTTAAACATCAGAATACACAAGAGTGTAAAATGCTTATTTTTTTAACGTGATAACGTTTTTAAAATCGTTTTAGTCGGGTGACATGTTCAGAAACTTGTGTCACACCAAAACCTCACGAGCGCGATCGCAGGTATAACCAGAGAGAGACGGACCGATCTCCCGTCTCATCTCGAGCGCTGCCACTGCATTATGTTATCACGTAAACATCTCGATCGTAAACCTACTTTACAAACAACCAATTTTTTTGGATGAAACCGCGCTGCACAGCTAGTATTCTTATAAGAGTTTCAAATCATCTCTAACGATAAAGTTCGTACAATTATTATTTTTTTCTACATAATATCCGCTTTCAAGTTTCTAATCACCATTAACTAACACAAAAATCAACACAAGCCACTATCACACCACGAAACCGCATCAAAAGCTAGCCAGCAAACAATCAACCCTATTTATTTAATTTTAATATATTTGCATGAATACACCGTGCGTCGAGCTGATAATGGAAGCCCTTGACTTATGACCTCACTGGATATAACGTGATATTCTCAATTTTCGCTGTAAATTCAACTGAATTTCGTTTCGTTGAAATTAGTATAAATCATAGTCGCTTTCTCTGTCCCTATGTCCCTTTGTATGCTTAAATCTTTAAAACTACGCAACGGATTTTGATGCGGTTTTTTTTAATAGATAAAGTGATTCAAGAGGAAGGTTTTAGTATATAATTTATTAGGTTTTAGACAAAGCGGGCGAAGCCGCGGGCGGTAAGCTAGTGGTTGATAAATAACTGAATGTTTTGATAAAGTGTGTTTTGCAAACGGTAAGTTGTAAGGATAATCGGTAGCTAAAATATGAAAAATAGTAATATAGATTACAGATTTTCGTGATTGTTGTTGTTGTGCTTGAAAAAAATTAAATAATCGCGACTCTACAATTAATTTGTTTTAGTCTATGAGAGTTATTTAGGCCAGTTTAATTTTATATTGGAGATTTGTCTGTCTACATGTCATGTTAGGTTGTAGATTTAACATGGACAAATCAAATTTTTGCATCGTTAAAAATATTTAAAACTAAATAACAATTTTATTAACTCGTTTCCACTGTAATCCCCGAAATCCAGGGGTAGTTTTTACCCCAAATCTCATTACGTAAGTCGTGCTTACATAATTTGTACCAGGAGGCCAGCCGGGCCAGGAGCTTAGCTAATCAGCGCCGCCGGCCGATTGCCCCGGACGCGATAACGTCCGCGCGATTAGACATGCTGACCGCTCCTACACCCCTGCCGCCCTGGTACCCAGTTGCGAACTTTAATCCCTTCGGACGCGCAATGTTGTGGAAATTTTAGGATAACTTGGTTAAATAATTTATATCGAATTATATTTTAAACTCCTAAACTTAATAAAGTATGAGTTTTATTTCCAATGCCTTATGTTACAAACAAAAGTTCATGAAAAACCATTCAGTAGTTTCAGAGTTTACAAGTCATAGATAACGACTATGAATTGTAAGGAATGGTCTTGGTGTTAAGAATCGGTTAAAAACCAAAGATTATTATAACACATAGGCTTTTGCACGCCTCATAAGCGAAGCGTTGAGGTGGGTACTACTGTCACTTCGCGCAAAACATCTGATTTTTCAAACTTAAAATGTCTTTATCACTACATAGTATAAAACAAAGTCGCTTTCCCTGTCCCTATGTCCCTATGTCCCTATGTCCCTTTGTACGCTTAAATCTTTGAAACTACGCAACGGATTTTGATGCGGTTTTTTTTAATAGATAGAGTGTTTCAAGAGGAAGGTTTATATGTATAATAACATCCATTAAATAGTGGAGAAGTACTGTTATTTTTGAGGTTTCTAATGTGATGTCGTAAAAAATTACATTTTTTCCGCTTACATTGCAAACGCAAGCTGAACCCTACGAGTTTTATCAAAATAATGTACTAAGTATTATACACATTGAAAAGGTCTATAGAAAAGTCCGCGATGGTATATGTCTATCTCTTATGGATAACCCACAATAACTTTTTTTTGTCATTTACTTTTTACGACAAATAATGGCTAATTTTCGATGCGATTTTAACCAATACAGCATTAATCCTTAACCAATTAAATACCTTCAATACATTGTTCATTTAATATAGATCTATATGGGCCTTTACACCGTATGATTTAAGTGAATATTTTCGAAGATATTACAGATTTAAAAATTGAGGGACGTAGCGTTTGCGGCGGTACCGGCCGGCCGGCCGCCCGGCTATATACCTATTTTATACCCGTGTGCGAAGACGGAGCGGGCCGCTATGTTTTTATATACATACAACGTTCACAGTTTTCCTGTAGTTTATTTAGTATCAGCATTGCACCCGTGCGAAGCCGGGGCGGGTCGCTAGTGTATTATACATTGCACTTGTAAGATAATACATACACACACATATTAAGAAAAAACACTATTTTTAACGTTCATGATATTTTTGATGTCATTTTTGTTATTTAAACTAGTTAAAAAACAGTTTAAAAAAGTTCTGTCTTGGACGTCCGTGTGTCTGTATGTGCGGATCCTTTTTCTTGTTAACACGATAGCGACCGAAATACTTTACTAATCGAGTCTTTTTTTTTCTCTTACGCTTGAGTATGCTCAGGAATAGAACCCTTTCATTTTTCAGGGTCTGATTCGATGTGGTTTAATTGTTATTAAATAAACAAAAATAATAATTAATAAATATTTATTAAAAAAAAATTATGAGGCGTGCACTTTTGGATTTTCCAAATTATTTAAACATGCGAACAGGTATTAAAACATACAAGAAAAGCGCTATGCAATTACAATCTTTACAATTGTCTAAAAACCTTTTAAATAAATCCACAGCATAGGTCGGGCTTTACCCAGATATATGGCAAAGTTAAGATGTGCATCTAAATAGCCCCCGCTAACTTTAGATTACTTGCAACTGCTGGAAAAGTTGTGCGGAAAAATTCCGTTCCGCGCCAATTTACTGCGGAACTTGGAAGGAAATTACGTTGTGATCACCGTTGTGGATGGCCTGCTTGCTTATTGGTCCCTTTGTATACGACAATCTATGTATAATTATGTCTATTGTATTTTTATGTAGCTCTATGTATCAAGACATGTTTCGTTGTATGCATATTACAATGTTTTTGGCAGGTAGGAACTTGAAGATGAAAATTTCAACCGGTAAAAATTTTATAAATCTTGCTATGAGATGCTACATTCTTATTGCCTTGAAATGTAGTACCTAATTATAAAAAAATGAATCTGTGATACCCGTTTTGAAAGCAAGTTCCAATCAAACATGAACAATAAGAGCCGATTTTTCAATCCCATGGTTAAAACTTATTCATCGAATAACGTATTAAACTACCATTTCAAAAATGTATTCTAATTGTCCGTATTTGACAGTTTACAGATGACATTTTAATATGTTCGTGTAATACTTTATTGGATGGATAAATTTTAACCAAGTATTGAAAAATCGGCCCTAAGATAAACAACATTAAAAACCACAAAATAGGAACTGAATATTCATAAACTATTTCACAGCAATTGAATAACAACGCTAATCACAGAACAAAGGCTGTACGCCTGTGCCCATAACGAGCGAACTTCGTCAATAAGCACGCATAATTGCGCCAGGACAAAAGTTACTCCAGTACGACCAAAATGTACAAAAGTTACTTTAGTTTGACCAAAATCCCTTTGATATCGGCACAAGCATCACCCCTGGTCGTTTAGATAACAGTGGGATCAAGTCTCCGCTGGTCAAGGGTGTTTTTCATATTTTGATCTTTGAATTATGGGCGGCACGTTTCTGGTTGATTTAAAATTATTAAAATTGGCTTTACCGCCTTTTATCGTGGAGATTGTGTGCGGACGAACGTTTTAATGGGACATAATACTAGCTTTTCAACACGCATTTGTGTGTATTTTATGTTGAACTAGCTGCTCCGCGCGGTTTTACCCCCCCAGCGTGATGATATATAGCCTATAACCTTCCTCGATAAATGGGCTATCTAACACCAAAAGAATTTTTCAAATCGGACCAGTAGTTCCCGAGATTAGCGCGTTCAAACAAACAAACAAACTCTTCAGCTTTATAATATTAGTATAGATTAATAACGTCAGACGATTGAACCGATAATGATGAAATTGAAAATTTTAAAAGTAAATATGCTACTTTAAATTTTTTAAGACACCCAAAATATATAGACTTCTTCACGACAAGCGAAGTCAAAATTAAAACTAACAAATCTCGATTTAAACCAGCAGATAAACAGAAAATAAATATAAAGCAACAAGGAATAATTGTAATTGATTTTATATTATTATTTTATGCAAATGTAATGGAAGGAACATGTAGCGATAGCCCGCTCTCATTAACGGACGTCTTGCTTTTGTAATTTTCACTGTACCGATAATGATGGGATTATTTTAATCTGCTAGTATTTATATTTCCTCAGGTTGATTAGCTCTTTTAAAAAGAATAGAGGTGTCATTTAATAATTAATATCAATTTATTTATTACAAATACACTATTGGATAAAAAGTATTTTATGTCATTCTACAAGGTACATACGATCTATCTTTAAATCAGACTTTATCCAAATTTGCTCATTGATTAAGGTGTAATGTTGGAACAAACGGACACTGTTGTAATGCGCAAATCGATTATTATGCCTATTACTACTAAAATCTATAAAATTGATAGATAAAATAGCAAATTATTATTTACATTAAAACAACATGACCTATATCACATGTCCATAAAAAAATTTAAGGGACCCACATTATATGATTACAACGGACTCATAAATAGAAATTCACACAAAATCACTTGAAAACAATACAAATCTTTATTTGTATCCAAAACAAAATTTAAACAGCAAACAAGTCAACCCTTACACTTACCCCTAAACTATAGAAGGGTTCATTTTGTCATTAAATATTCATTGGATTCGAACCCGCTATCTCTGTGTATAAATTGTTTAAGTTACGTGCGCTATTTTTTTATTTGCGACAACAGGGAAGTGCTGAATAATATATGATGATAGTTTAAGGTTTTTTAAGTGAAAAAAAAACGAGCGAAAAATATGAAAAAATCAAAGAACTTGATATAGACCGTCATAATTAGTGGTAAAATAAATTTTACAAGAATGTTGTTATGTTTGATACTTAGTTAGGCAAAACCACTGGACACATTTCGATTAGATTCGGTTCACAAATAATAGGTAGATTATTTTTGTACACTGTCCGCTGAACAAAAAATACATTTTCGGTAAAAATGTAGCGTCTATATTATTAAGTTTTTTATACTATATTATATTATTATTAAGACATTATGAGACTAGTAAATATCCCGGATCCGCTTATGATTAATGCCTTTAGGATAGTCCTTTATTGCAATGGCTTGAAAATAATGTCTTCAAGTATATTAAGGTAGCAGGTGCGAACAAGTAGTTTTAGAGGCTATAAATTCTTTATTCAAATGTATTAAACACTAGTGTTTTACCCGGCTTTGAATGTAAATAAAATGTATTTCAAGACAATTGAGTAAAAAATGTGTTTCTGAAATGGAACATTATGCGTTAAATGATTCGATTTTAAGGAAATATGTAGCTTAATGTTTGTTAGTAACTGTAATGTAAAATTGAAATAAATAAAAGTCGTTAACAAAATTTCACTCATACACAGAAAAACAAATTTTCTAAAATTTTCAATATATTTGTATTAAAAATTAAAATCACATAAAAACATGAGATTTTTTCTGTTATTTAAAAATTGGCAAAAAATCTAATTAGAGATAGAAAAATAATATATTTATCTGGTTTATTTGTCACAGTTTTTTTTTGCAAAAAAAGTGTAAAAAAATGATTTTTTTCTTTCTAATATTTAATATTTAATTTAATATTTCAGGACAATTTTCACACACGGCACGATCTGATCCCATACTAAGCTTTCGCTTGTGTTATGGAAACCAGATGGCTGATAAATATACATATATAATTTTAAATAAATACTTATATACCTAGATAATTAACACCCAGACACAGAGCAAACATAAATTTATATATGTTCAACACACAAATATTGGCCCCGGGTGGGAATCGAACCCACGACCTCTGGCTTGGAAGGCAGGGTCACTCCAACCAAGCCAACCGGTCAGTCAAACAAGTCAATAACTGCGTTAAAAACAACCGACTTCAAACTTGCACTTGCAACATTTACAAATACAGACAAAAATGCTCATAAAATAAAAACTACTGGGCCTATCCGAATAAAATTTTTATGGGACCAATTCGACACCATCCCGCATCGAACAAAAAAAGAATCACGTAAATCGGTTCAGAAACCACGGAGTAATCGGTGTACATACATAAAAAAAAAAAAAAAAAACATACCGGCCGAATTGATAACCTCCTCCTTTTTTTTGAAGTCGGTTAAAAAATAGGTTTCCATTATTGATTAATTCCATAATCTCAGTATAATCCGATATCGGTTAATTAATACTTGTCACAGATACTGTTTGCGAGGGTCGCGGGTTCGGTTCCCGTTACGTTTGTTTAGGACGAAAGGGTTAATCTATTTGGCTAGTACTATATCGCTTGTTTTTGGATTTTGTCCCATAGTGGGGTAATGGGGTGGTATTGTGTCCCAGAGTGGGGCATTGTAAAGGTGGTTTTTCATTGTGGGTTTTTATTATTTTGTCAATTTATGTTTTATATATATAATTTATTTATTCTGTAACATATTTCTATTGTCATAATTAAAAACAGTAATTGTTCTAAGGCTTATTTTAGGTTTGGCTTTTAGGGCTGATTTTTCAATCCTTGGTTAAATCTTATTCGTCGAATAATGTATAAAACTACCATTTGAAAAACATATTCTAATTGCCCGTATTTGACAGTTTACGTGACATTTTAATATTATCGTGTAATACTTTATTGGACGGATAAGTTTTATCCAAGCATTGAAAAATCGGCCCTTAATATGATATGTACACCTATTATTACTAAGTAGTTATTTTATTATACAAGGATAGTTAACAAAAAAATAGCGTGTGTTCCGAGCACACGTGTCAGAAGTGAAACTTCTTTGAAAGATACCAAATCGTCATGACGCGCCTACAGAAGTTTCACTTCAAAATTTAAAATCTAAAAAACATAAAAGCTAACATCCACACAGAATCGAACTCCGTACCAAAAACTCGTTACCGTACCGTCTCGTTCTATTTCCTGCAGAAACGTATTTCCTGTCCGCGGAAAAATTCCCGGGCAAAAGGAAATAGTCTCCTGGATACCCGGATGTTGGGTGTATGTTAGCCTTTTCGTTGCTATTGAAATACTAGAGTTTTAACGTGACATCGTCTGTATCTATACTAATATTATAAAGCTGAAGAGTTTGTTGGTTTGAACGCGCTAATCTCGGGAACTACTGGTCCGATTTGAAAAATTCGTTCGGTGTTAGATAGCCCATTTATCGAGGAAGGCTATAGGCCATTTATCATCACGCTAAGACCAATAGGAGCAGAGAAATGTGGGGAAAACCGTGGGGCACAGCTTGTTCATTATATGACAGCACTTTAATAATAGTTATAAGTGCAACATTTAAATTTAATACTTTGTACGGAATTGTGTAATAACAAATATAGCATATAGTTTCTAGTTATTCTGCCACTTATATTATTGTAAATTGATTCTTGGAAATCAATGAATAATTTGATATGAAAATTAAAATAAACATAATATTTTATTATTATCCCGTATTGTATTAAATTGTTACTATGTTAACTTAATTATACCTTTAAATAATTATACTTTAGAGTTTGATTGATTGTAAATTTCCAAAAAATATAAATTATAACAATTTATAATAACGAATTATTCACAAACCTCATAAATATCTAGGTGAATATTACCTTTTTAATAAGTGTACAGTAAAATAAATTTAAAGTATATTTAATTAGAATTTCCAAGGAAAAATTACACAACACTGAATTACTAAATCGTTCGTGTTACTCCACATAAACCATTGTTTGTGTCACCAAAAAACCTACAACTTAATTCCTCTACCCGGCCTTCCAATATTTATAAATTCTCATTTTCCGGATTCGTATGCAATTTGCCCCGGACTTCTTAGAGTGAAACTTACGAGTTTCCCTTACCCTAAATAAAGTAGGAAAGGGACGGTGTTTTGAGCGAAAAACGAAAATTGACTCATATTTCGCTTCCCACTTTATTGGATTAATGGTGGGATGGATAATTTCTAACGGTTTAAACCCCCTTCGGATACTCTCTCTTTTTTATACGACTTATCTCGCCAACAGCGCAAAGAAGAATGCCGCTATTCAAATACAATTCTTTTTTTTTTTCAAAATGTTGAATTTAAAAATGGAATCGTCCGGCCAGCAACAAGCGATGTTGCCGCCACAAAAGACATTAATATAATTCGTCATAATTATTTATCATTGTAATCCTTGACATTATTTTATATACATGTATGTTAATTCGAAGCGAGAATCAATTTATTTCTCACCTATGCAACTTTATAAATCGAATGCATTATCATATAGCGGCATTACCATAAGAACTACCGGTTCTGTGCTTATTAAAAATTATTATGTAGTCGCTCGGGGAGACCGCCGAGGCTTTATAAATAAAACGTACCTTCGAAACACGAAACAATCAAACCCAGCTTTGATCTCCGCGACTTTCCCATCATGACATCCATAATCATAAAGTACCAGGCGCACATAGCACACAAAGTACATAAATAAAGTATAAATTCTTTGCTTCCATTCCGGCGCGGTGCCTCTCAAAGCGGGCTACGTAACACAACACCGCCTAGGAATTCCGTGTTTCGCCATCTCTCCACGTCTATGATGTCCTGGTACTTCTATTAATATTAAATGTCACGTGAGTTATGTTCGTGTGTGAAACGGAGCGTGATTTTTGGAAAATGTATTAGAAATTTTGCCTCGAGAAAGGTGAGGAGCGTGTTGAGTCAGTTTTGTTCGGTGCCTTTTCCCTACTCATATTATTTACATGATAAACATGCGAACGGGTTTTTATTTATTTCGCTATCTCGCTAGTTTTGCGCTGTCCCTTCATTTGCATGACGTTTGACACTTAATTATGATCTATGATCATTCTTGAAGTTTTTTGTCCCAAAATTTACAGCCAAAAAAAAAACATTTAAATCTCGAAAAGCATTTTTCCATTCCATCTGTCTAGAAATATCAGTATTGTCTAAAAGATTTATCTCCAACCAAATCTGCGAGAATGCTCACCAAAAACTATTTTATCAAATTACAATGTAATACACGCCGCCGTCGCGCGTAATACAGTTAATCATCGATCCAAGGAGATTGCTACAACTCCATAATGTTTCATACGTGTCGTAGCTCCCCAAGACATAATATTGAATAACGTCGCGTCCCAAATCCCACCTTGGGACTTTAAGCCCTTTCGGGGGGCAAAAATAATTATAAGGCTGAGGTAATCCCGGGACTCCCTGCTGCTTCTCTGCCATTGTTTTTGCCTCAACTACGCGTTAGATGATGTAACAGCTGTTATGGATTTGGTTGATTGATTGGTTCGAGCAGGTGACGATTTTGAACGATAGCTTCACAATTACTTGGAGATTAGTGGAACTTTAAGTTGGATATTGAAAGCACTTACTATTCGATCATGATTAGAAATAGGTAAATAAGTGTGTACAATATCAATGGCCACGAAATATAGGTACTAAACAAAATTCGATTTGTCTTACACTGTTTTATCTACCTATCCCTCCCACATTTCCTACCGTTGCTAAACAATTCAACGTTCAAACATTTCTCTGCTCTGAAACTAGCGTTACAAAATGCAAGAGTCTCGTTGCAGCAATGAAATTCAAACTTATTTGACATGCACGGTCAAGCCAACTTGACATGCACACCGGTCGCGGACAATCGGGTTGTTACAATATAGCACCGCGCTGAATATCAATGTGACCACGATCTGATATCGAAACTCTTTTCGGTATATTTTTGGTGTTTATTTGCGTCATGTTGGATTATTTGGAAAGTGTTACAAATCGTGTTTACAAATATGGGTATGTAATGATAAAGAAAGAAAATACGTCCATTATGGACACATATTATAACTGAATAATTATAAATAAGTAGCAAGATTCAAATATACCAAAATCGTCACCTTGCTTAATGACGTGACGGTATTGCCATGCCACGACCTTGAAATTTTATTTTTTAAAGAAGTTTCACTTCAAAAATCAAATTCTTTCCTCCTCCTAAACGAACACTTATCAAAAGGACTGTCCATCAAGACATTAAAAAAGAACAACCACGTAAGCACGCGAATTAAAGATCGTAACATCGATTCCATTTGTAACATTTGAGGCAATCAGCGCAGTGTCGGTGGCTACAGGTCGCCGGCCACAATCCAATATTACCGACGTGACAGTCGATATAAAATGGACAACCGAATCTGAATTGCCGCCATTTTGACACCGTGTGGTCTCAGGAACAGCTGTTAATTAAGAAAGATATTCGGCGTGTGAAGTTCATTGATGAGTGGAGGATTTTTGGCCTGGTTTTGTAATTACAAGTATGGACAAGGGATAAGAACTATAGATGAGTTATGTTATTAATAGATGGTGTGTTTAGAATTACACAGGTGCAACTAGTTAGAGGAATATAGGTCTAATTTTTGAATGGAAAGGCTTGAAGTACATCGTATCGACTTCAAATGTTTGCACGAAAATTTTGATAATCATAAATAACGCGAGTCAATACATTCCGCTTCGTGATTGATGATTTAAAAAACAAACATTAGCATAAGAAGTAACAGTGTCGAGTGTCGCGGAGTTGGGTGTAATTTCTGGAATGGCTCCGAGGGGGGCGGGGTGCGGGGCGCGAGGGGTAGGGGGTGCAATTTCATTACCGGTCCGGATCTGCGGCCATAAATCACCAAGCCCCGAAGAAGGCTCTGCCGTTCAGGTGACGTCTCCGCATTTCTGTTTTCCGAATACCAAAACGGAGTTTTAATTGGAAAGGAAGCGCACTAAAATCGCGGATTTATTCCAATTCAGCTTCCGAACTCTAAAAATCTGTTCCGCTGTGCGAACTTTAAAAACTGACAATCGAATTAGGGAGCTTTTAGCCGCGCGTTTTTGTCCCGTCTCTGGCCATTA
The DNA here is from genome assembly GCF_061535395.1 of Colias eurytheme. Lineage (NCBI taxonomy): Eukaryota > Metazoa > Arthropoda > Insecta > Lepidoptera > Pieridae > Colias > Colias eurytheme. The sequence goes on along the minus strand of NC_142997.1, from coordinate 9,506,873 downwards.
CGGCGCTCCAAATTACTTATAATTGCTTCGTTTAGCGGTAAGTGCTTTCATTACGGGCTGGCGGTCGCTTCCCGCGGACGTGTCAACCTTCTAACATCTAGAATATATTAAACAGAATACGCTGCTGTGCTATTTGGAAATAGTATCCTTGGTCGTGTATAGATTTTTCCAGTCGTATGACATTTATCGATTTCACAGTCAAATAATGTTTCGATTTCAAACTTTATCGTTTTTCTTAAACTAGTCAGAGTAATTTTAGTTTTCAAATACACATTTATCGGAGATACAATACAAATACTGTTTATTGAGTGTTTTATTTTAATAGTGTTGAGTGTCGAGGGAAATTTCACCTACAATATAACCATAATTTGCGTTTTTCAACATATTTTTCAAATAAAAAGCACTTACCGTTAAATGTTGAAAGAGCCACGCCCGGAGGATATTGGTGGCTACCTTCGGGAAGATCCCCCGTTTCTTCTGGTTCTTCTTCCCGTTCGTGTCGTCGTCCTCCTCTCCCGTTCCCTCCCCGGAACCGATACTCGCGTTGCTTGCATCCCCTGTAATAAATATAATATTAATTTAAATTATAGTATTAAAGATTTCATTTTTGTATCTACACACATCCGTAGAAGTCCCTTGTTTTTGATAAGTTCATATGTACTTAAGATATGGTAAATAAATGAGTTTTATTTTCACGCGGCATAAAATATTATATTGAGTCTTTATATAATAATGATAGCATAAGAAGACTAAAAAGCCGTCTAACTTCAATCTTGTTTTATATTATTTTAAACACTAGCGTAGGCTTCTTATCAGCTATCTCTAATGTCTATGGCCATATTAACGTTCTGAAGCCTATCTGACCGTACAGACGCTCTCATCCGAATGATTCACTGACGATAATTGCGACTGCTTTTTCACCGAGATACAATCGAAAACAAATCGTTTCCATTTGCAAGTTATCCAGGCAGATTCAATTAACATTAAAAATAGGAACAGCATCAGATAATACATCATCCACGTATCCGTTGAGAACAAGACAGTCGCGACAAATTTCAGCGTAGCTCATTAAAATAATGTGTTAATCGTAACGTTAGGAGCGACGGAGATATTTCGACGTTCTTATCAGCTGTGCGTCTGGCATATTAATTAGAAACGCCAACTAGTATTTATTTAATCACCTGCCACACCGCTGATTCCTATCTTGCGTATATACACTTAATTAATTCTTGGTGCGTCGCGCTGTACGTGTCTAGTTCGCTATTTGTTGCAGATTCTCTTGTTTTCCGCGTTTCGCTTATAATATATCTATCAAGTGCCTTCGAAGTGGCACGAGAGCATATTTTTCCCGTATTAAAGATATCACGTTACACGTAGATGAGCGCGATGGTATTGGGGTATCATGAAGTAACGAGTTTGTGACAATAGAAATAGCTTGTTTATTCAGACATAAAGACGAAAGCGACGCTAGAGCACAATACAAAGATACGTCTGTTTTTCTGAATAATTAATGCGAATTTCACTTCGGGAATGTACGGAGAACAAAAGCACACGATAAACAAATTAGCGTGCACTGAGCTACATCAAATATTCATTGGAAGAAGAACAAATCGAATCAGCGAGCGGGTGTGAGCTCCGTCTTACTCCTGCACTCCTTGTACTCCGATGTTAATAAATAAAAAAATCCAAAAGCAGCACGTTCCAATTGTTTCTGCTTGTTTGCCTTATTTGGACGATTTTATTGTCCTTTTTCCTTTAAACAAGCGACTTAAATTGTTAGAACAGTTTTTCTTTCCGTACGTTTCTATATTTCATTGAATCGGATGTTCGGTGAACGTGAGCAATTGGTGTTTTGTTTTGTTTTATTGACTACCTTGTAGCCTCATAAATGGTTAGGTCTGGGATTGAGGTAATGTAAGATGAAAACAAACGAATAGCATGTTTGTGACGAAGAACCAATCATAATTACAACATTTAAGTAGTTCAATTTCATTAAAAATAAATTTTCTAGACACATTACTAGTCATTAGAGAACGTATTATAACAGAGTTCTACAAGGTTCATATCCAGGACCGGTATTATAAAATATCTTCAACATTAGAAAAATGCGAAAGGGCCATTATATTACTGACAATGATGAAACGTATCGAGTGTCTGCATATCGCGACCGGTGGCATTGTGATGGTAATGGGGGCAAAGTAATAAAATTACTCTTACGCCATTACACAACACCCTCTAGTTGCATTACGTGTACAGGGTGGAGCAATAAAACGTTTTGTTCAAAACTTTATTGTCACTGTAAATGTTTTGTTTTATAGATTTATTAACGCTGTTTTATAGGGTTTTAATTAATAGAATCAGTCGTAACTTGTAAGCTTTGATTTAAATATAACAAAAAATCATAATCAAAAGAATATGTTTTAAGAATAGACAATATGTTGCAGGAATTGTTTAAAAGTTAAGTATAACACTAAAAAAGATTTACTTCATTACTATATAATATGTAGTTTTTCGAGGTTGTCAATATCACTATTTAAACTGTAATAACGTCACTGTTCTAATGAGTTCAATAATTTCTGAATGAGACGCATATGTGAATGATAATAAATGGATATGTATGTTAGTAATGATGTTGTTTGCTACGAAAAACAATAACTGTAAAATAGAAACAATTCACCCTGTACCACTAGCGTGCAAAATCAGAGTGCAGTTGCATTATGCGAATGTAATCCCCTAATTCATCTTAACACACACACACACACACACAACACCCCCAAATATATGCGTGTGAAAAGTCAAGAGATATTAACTTAATGATAATGCTGGGTTGCATTGTTTCGTATTATGGAATTTGCATTTTATTTTGGCGGTTTGAATCGGCTGTGTTATCACAGATAGGAGGAACTTTTTGATGGTTAAATATGCAAAATATTACTTAATTTTTGTATAATTTGAAGGAACACGATGGTGATTTGAAAGATTTAAGCATACAAAGGGACATAGGGACAGAGAAAGCTACTTTGTTTTATACTATGTAGTGATGATGTATAGAAGTAAAGACTATAAGAATTTTGTTTCCAGGAATTGATTTATAGTCAGAAATACAAATTACGAAAACTGTCAATAGAGAACTGCTAATAAATGTTGAAGCGAAGTGAAGAATACAATTAAAATCGATATTTTAGCTTCAAAACATTTTTTTTTTCACAATAAGTTTGAAAATCGTGTTTTTCTATGAAACATAACATGGAAATATTCACAACTAGCAAGTTTCAACTAAAACAGCTCATTAGTGTTAATCCTGCGGTGTCTCGTGGCGTTTGTAAGCCGATTGCCGCAACCCGACACCGAATCCGCGACCCCTGTGCGAGAGCACGCCACCACTGCACTGGGGTGAGGGTTGGCAATTTTGGTGGTTTTTTTGAAGTAAGAACTTGTAATATTTTGTGCATTTGTTGTAATATTTGATAACTTGAAAATTTACGTGTAAATTTAGCATGTTTTATTATGGCCAAATACAGAATTTTCCATATAACCATACTTGAAGAAGTTACAATTATAGAGTATACAGTTTACAACTTTAGTCGTCGTTTTAAATCTTAAGTGAACTTTCCCGAAATAAACTCTTTTATCATACTAAAGTGTACGCAAAAATGTCAAAGTAATAACAGCTCAATACAATTCCAAATAGTGATGTCCAATTTTTATCGAGCACTTTGCGAACCCAAGACCCCGCGTGTCATTGACACCACTGGTTCCTGCGAGATTTATCGCGTCCAACATTAGTGCAGGGCTATCGAGTTACGCCAATCAACTGAAAGCACGCGCCGCTAGTGATGGGACGACGTGGGAAATGTCGATAATATGGTGTTTGTTTACAAACATTGCGATTAAGTTTTTCAATTTTATTGAAACGTTGAGAAACATTTTAGATAGAAAAATATGCTGAGCATTGGACTTACAGAACCGTGTAAATTCATCATAGAGATAAGTTTAGTGACTTGTGATTCAAAAAATTATTTAAAACAACAGACGTTTTATAAGTTTGTAGAATTGTTATCGAATTTACGATAAAAGTCTATTATAGCTATATTTTTATCTGTAATCTTTCTTCATCCGTCCAGTAATATAATTCATAAAGCATTTATCTAATGAATTTTTAGTTTAGTTTTTTTTATTATTTTCAGTCCTCAACTCTTTACTCAACGCAAAAGTGTTTGAATCACGCACAAATTATCGACAACGCATGCATTGCGCAACCCTCCATCCGCGGTGTGGTAATGCCCAATTTGATGGATTGGCTTCTTTGCAGGCACTATTTGCAAACACCCTTATCTGGACGACGGAGGGGCAAGGGCGGGGGGCTAATTAAAATTGGCACCCGAAACGGGAGACTTATCACCAAGATCTGTTGAATCGAATATAGTCTTTATTTCGATTATGTTAAGGTATGATTTCCTGTGAATAAAACTATTGAGGGTATTTGCTAGCTTTTGTAAGCTTATTGGGTGACGTAATGACGGCCAAGGGTGTGACGGGAATGCGTGTTCTTATTGGAAATCTGGTCCGGATCGGTAATTTTAATGTTTTGTTTGCATCTTTGTAACGGTGCGGTGTTATTTACGCTTTTAATTTATTTAATCGATTCTAAAATATTTTGATACTTAAATTAAAGTAATTATTAGATCCTTAAGCGGTTCTAGTGCTTTTAGTCTTTGTTGTTTTTTTCAATTTTTTTTTAACTAGGTATTTTCTAACCCAGGCGGAGACAATAGGTACTTCAACATTATTAAAATCCGTTCAGCCGTTCTTGATTTAGTTGTTATACTAGCACTTTCTTTCATACCGATTTCTTCAATTCATGGCTCGCTTTCCTGTATTTTCACAGTCATCGATATTTTAACATTTTTGTTAATACATATAATTAATGTTAATGGTAACATCCCTATAATGCTCTTCAGTAATTATCTAGAGTGATTATTGCGACCTATAAAACACCACGTAAGCTTAATTACTAACGCTGTCAAATATTAATTTGATGTTTTAGCCAAATAGCGTGCTGTGGCTCAGTGGTTAACTCAGCATAATGTTAGAGGGTCGTGAAGTTATTATTCAATTTTTATTTAAGGAGTATACCGAAAAAATTTAAATTGATTGGTGCTTTCAGTGCCATCCTACTTAATAATATAAATGCGAAAGTTTGTGAGGATGGATGTATGTATGTATGTTTGTTACTCTTTCACGCAAATACTACTGAACCGATTACAATGAAATTTATCAGACATATAGAGGGTAACTTGGATTAACACATAGGATAGGTTTTATCTCGGAAATCGCATGTGACCGGGAACTATGCGGGTTTTTCTTTGAAAACGCGGGTGAAGCCGCGGGCGGAAAACTAGTTAGTTTTAAAAGAATATTTTATTTTCTATTTTTGAGCTTGATTTTTAAATTTATTACCTTTCTAAATAATGTATTTAAATGAATCCTAAAAAGACTTGCAATTTTATCATGTAAGTCAAAACTTATATTACAAAAAACAAGGTTACAGGGAAATAAATACACGCGTTATCTAATCAGCAAACACCTCTTGAGATAAAATCAAATAAAAAGTACATTTCGCATTTAATACGATAATGAACGCTTATCATTCGAATATCTAGAACGGCTAAGCTCGTAAAGATGTGGACGTATTACCTGCTGATAACATCTTTTATCTGTAACCGAAATTGTACTTAACGTTGATGAATATGCAATTTGGATTTTAACTGTCTGCCATCTTTGGTTAAAATCTGTAAGTGGAAATTTAATAATTGACTGCTCTTATAAACACAAATCCACACACGAATTGTAACTTTTTTGTTACAGATGGTGTGTAGATTTTTCTGTTGACAACTTGAAATTATTTTCAACTAGGTATTGTAAAAACAATGTGTGGCAACATATAATAAAATATCGTTTCACACACTTTACAGCAAGCGTGGTCAGTCTCCCCGTGACCGTCATAGTTTCTAAGGGCCGATTTTTCAATCCTTGGTTAAAATATATCCGTCCAATAAAGTATTACACGACCATTTTAAAATGTCACCTGTAAACTGTCATATACGGACAATTAGAATACATTTTTGAAATGGTAGTTTAATACGTTATTCGATGAATAAGTTTTAACCAAGGATTGAAAAATCAGCCCTAAATGAAATAATACTCGCGTTAAATGAAACACGAGAAAATACTACCTATCAAACTCAAACATTTATATATTCAATTAGACTTTTCTAGATGCACTTTTGAATCGTCCATCGTTACCATTTAGCACCGATTCGGAAATCATTTTCTACAGAAGAAGAACCGAAAAAAACTCCACAGTTAAGTGTAAGTAAGTAAGCCAAAGTACATGATATCAAATCTTTCTTTCTTACCCACACAATTAAACCATCCTTAAAACCTTCATACATCTACCATTTGAATAAACCTTCAAACAGCAGAACATTTAATGGATCATAAAGCCACCCCATAACTCGGCTATCTGTGCGTCTTAATTGGCCGTTCCGCCAGAAATCCTCTATTGCTGATATTAAACTAATTTTCAATGTCTTGTAATCGTCCGTGAGGAGTCTGTTTTATTGTTATATAATTGGTTATATTATGTTGAGTTGGAGTTTTCTGATTTTGTATGGTTCTGCTTTCGTAAGTAGTTACGTTAGACATAATAACAATTAACAACGTGTTTTGCTACACTGAGAAGGTAGTCAAAGATTTTTTATTTTTTTTTAACGTGGCAAGAGGCTCATTTTAGTTAGGTAAGGAAATTTAACAGCAGTGTGTAAATCAAGATATTTATCTTCCTAGAACCATGCTAAAATGTCAATGTGCATCATTTAGTATCTACAAAAGACTGACGTTCAGCAAGACCTAAAAATGCAATTACAACCTATTTACAGAACAATCTTTATATCCAGTCCCAGGTCCCTCTAACCCCCACGCCGTTTAGCACATAACGGGGTCGAAACGACCCCCGGAATGCGGCTTTTCATCCGCACATTGATTTCAATTTGAATTTTAATTGCGGAATATTACAAAATTACATTACTTTATATGCACCCCGGGCACTGATTTTTGCATATTTTTAACCCTGTTTTGCTGATAATAGTGCATATTTTAGCGAAGGGTGTTCGGGTGACTAGATTTGATTAATTCATATTTAAGTAAGATTAGAAATCGAATTTCGGCGTCAATAGCGTACAATTCTAATAAGATTAAGATATTATAATTCATATTGGTGGGCAATTTCTTTCATAAATAAAACCGGCCAAGTGCGAGTCGGGCTCGCGCACAAAGGGTTCCGTAGCAGCAAATATAATAAATTACAGTTAAATCAACCTATCTCAAAAACTATAAGAGATACTTTGATCAAACCAAAAATCGTTGAAAGAGTTAATTAGCATGCATCACCTCTATTTTTTTTAGAATTTTATACCCCGTAGTTATAAAAATAGAGGGGGGGGGACATACTTTTTACGACTTTGAGAGCTGATATCTCAAAAACCGTTCACTTTAAGAAAAATGTTTTTTAGAAAACTTTATATCATTTTTAAAAGACCTTTCCATTGATACCCCACACGGGTATGTACATCGAAAAAAAAAATTTCATCCCTCAGTTACATGTATGGGGGGCCCCACCCCCAATTCTTTTTTTTACTATTTAGTGTCATATTTTTGTAGCGGTTCATACAACACATATTCCCATCAAATTTCATCACTGTAGTACTTATAGTTTCCGAGTAAATCGGCTGTGACAGACGGACAGACGGACAGACGGACAGACGGACATGACGAAACTATAAGGGTTCCGTTTTTGCCATTTTGGCTACGGAACCCTAAAAGTATAGAAGAGGAGACAGGGTTATAAGATAAGCTAGAGATAATGTATAGGTATGTATTATGTATGTATTTAAGGATTGGTAACTTTACTCAATAACATTTGAATTCTAATCGCGAGAGATAAGTTTTAATCTCATATAACGGTCTTGAGTAAATTGTATTTTTTCACTCAAACGTGTTCAAGTATTTGCCATTTATGTATATTGTAAGATAATACTGTAATAATGTTAATTAATGTTTAATGCAATTCAAATAATGTTTGTGTAATTAAATTAATTATGCGCGAGTATTTGCGAAATTCATGGCGATATTAAATGGGTTTAAAAGCTTTTTGATTTTGTTTGTTATCTTAATATAATTACTGGAACATCTTGAAATGTATTTTGAGAATATTTTTTCATGTTATAGTTATTGAACTGCGATTTTGTATAGGTAATTTAATTTAGGGACTGTTTGTGTAGCAGAGTTCATCAAATACTTTAAAAAAATCAGCATGAATAAAAAAAGCATGTGTCAGAAGTGAAATTACTTTGGAAAGATTCAAAGATACCAAAATCGTCGTCTTACTCCATGACATGATGGTAATGCCATGACGCGACCATGAAATTTTACAACGCGCCTAAAGAATTTTCACTACAAAATCAAACCTACGCTAAAATAATTTCTTATCTATAGTTTTTTTCGTAAAAAGTGAGCCATATTTCACAGATGCCAAAAGAAAACAATACTTCAATCTCAAACACATCCTTTAAATCACAATTCCGACTCAAATCCCAACATAGCGACACTGTGATTAAAAGCTATAAGGGTCGTTTTGATACCCATTTGACATATAATTAAAATGCAAATTTTTCTAATACGACCCATTTCGCCCAGTCGCCTCCCGTTAAGAGACGGTTAGCGCCGGCAGCGGGGGGTTAGCCGTTTATGATATTAAGATTTTGTATTCATAATTGATGTGAAAAATTGGTGATTTTGAGGATCTTTTTGTGATTACTAATTTACTATACTACTAATGATTGTAATAGTTTAGGATTTAGTTTTTGATATGTTAAGAATTGTTCAATTTATAAAATTGATTGAATTGTTAAATTTATTTCAAAAAACAAAAAATAAATTAAATCTCAGTAAAACTGAGAAACAGAATAAATACATGCAAAAGTATAATATGATAACTAAGTAATTACACTACATATTTACAAAAAAAATATTCAAAGGTTTATATATAGGCAACACAAAATGAATATTTTTGTAGATAGCCTTAATCTCTAGGTTTGAGTTTCACCTTAACTGAATTAAGTAACTCAAACTCAAACATTTATTTATTCAACTAGCGGTCCGCCCCGGCTTCGCCCGTGGTACATATTGACGTTTTCTCTACATAAAAACCATCCTCGTACTTCAAGGAATATAATAAAAAAAGAATTATCGAAATCGGTTCAGCCGTTCTCGAGTTATGCGCTTACCAACACATTTTCCGATTCATTTTTATATATAAGAAAGAAGATTAGACTTCTTCGAGAAGCACTTTTGAAACGTCATTACATATTTTTAACATTTACCACCGATTTGGAAAGCAGTATCTACGGAGAAGAACTGGCAAGAAACTCCATAGTTGCATCCATATCCATCTATACATATATTCCATAGGACGTACTATTTCACTAATTCTCAACATTACGATTAACATTTGAACTCGAGTTAATCATATATAAGTATAAAATTGTAAATCCCAACGCAGGCAAGCCAAGCTCGTTAAGGTCTATAAAATTTTATGCATTGACTGCGGGGGGCGAGCGATACGAGAAATCTTCGAATTACCTGTTGATTTATTTTAAATAATTCGAAAAACTTTCGATTTTGTCGTATTTTTAAAGGCCCTTTGTCCAGCGGTTTCATTTGGCTTGTCAATTTTGGAACGGATTACGGTTAAATTCGATTAAGTTGAATATTTTTGCAACAAATTTACAATGGAGAGACTTTGTAATGCCTTTTTGTATTCCAAATGATACTAGTTTATGGAATAGTAATATCGTTGTGATAACAAAAAGCATCATCTTGTTTACAAAGTCTTTGCATTGTTATTGTACATTTCATATTTCTTATATACCGCTTCAACTGCAATTATGCTTTTTTCATACGTACTTATGTTTCCCATACATACATACACAATACTTAGCTATCATAATTATAATTATAATCCATACACATAAAACGGTACGTAAAAAAAGGCATGCCAATCGCCCGCAGAGCCTCCTACGCCTAGTAGCATCAACCGGTCATACCAGGCGAGCAGTAATCCGAGGCACTGTGTGCGGCCTGTATTTATGAACACCGGCATCTCATGCGACCCTGGTACACGCTCGTAACATTATACCTACTTGTTGTGTGATTAATCCACTGTTTGTCCGTTTGTGCGTCGGGCCTCATATTTCAATCCGATAAAAATAACCTCTCCCTCACTGTGACGGCTTATAAAAATTTCTTGGGAAATTCACGCGTCTCATAATAATATGACGATTTTATTCAAAATAAAATTTCTCACGGCAAAACCCATATTGGCTTGTAAAAAAAAGTAAAAATACACCAGTGTCATCGGCCTTTGATCGCTCGATATGTGTACGCCGAATCGATACAATCAATTTGTTTTTATTTTTTGGTTTGCATACAAAGATTTTTAATTACGGCAACCCAGAGACAAATCAGTCAAGGTTAATGATGTTTCAACATTAAATACATTCCTTCGATAATCCATACCATAGTTTTTAAGATAAAATCATAACGTATAAAATAAACAGTAAAGTTCAGACAGTAATTAATTTAAACCCAAAATATATCATTGATATGGTCAACTTCTAGAATAATTAAAATTACGAATGCGACGGACAATTTTAAAAACAAAATTTCCCTCCATTTGATATGTCAAAGTCATTTGACAGCTATAATGACATCCACATCGTAATTGCCAGTATTAAAAAAATATGTTAATTAGTCTATCTGTATATAGCGAGGCATGCATGTTGTAACCAAGTTAGGATAATTAAAGTAAAAACTATGCGTAAGGTGTTTAATGACACTTTTTGCTATAAATTCAAATTAGGGTTAATTAATGCAATTAAAAAATATAAGCTCAAATGAGAAAAACAATGTTGGAATTCGAATAAAAATAAGGGCCGAGTAATTATGTGATAGAGAGCTTCCTGAGTTGAATACTTAATAACGAAACAATTACTAAGCTTAAATTCTAGTTGTACGTAATTTTAAATTAGTAATTTATCGATGAATAATTTTTACCACTTTTTTGCCCTACAATTAAAATGATATCTATGTATCTACTAGTTATTTACAAATATTCTAAAACGTATCCTTTCTGTTTATGGAAATTCTTATTTCAATCAATCTTTTCGACATAACAAGTTTCTACTCTTAGAATAGTAAGCCAAATCTATGCTTTATTTCATTAAAAACTTCTCAATATTATACATAATTTGCTTTCGATAGTTTGCAATATGTACCTATATTGCAAACTATCAAAAGCTTCGACATTACAGTACACTATTTGCCCCTAAAAAAAATCTGCCATACCTGTTTGAAGTAAAGCTTTGACTTTCTACTTGCCCCAAAAAGCAACAAAATCTGCCCCAAACCAGTTTGAAGCAGTTCCGGCAAATACTATATTTATATTACTAGCTGGTTCTTACTCCTAATTGTTATTTGTAATGTGATTGAGCTGACGTTACTTGAATACTAAGAGGCGTTATTAAAACAATTATAGTGTCGTAAATCTTTTGTGTGCTGTGCATTTTTATGGCTGTCTAGATTTCAAAGAGCTAACGGATTAAGCCGGAACATTTCATAGTGTAGTGCTTTTTCCTTGTAATAAGCATAGTAAAAAACCTATTATAAATAGTACAAAAAGAGAGAATGGTCTTAAGTGAAAGCCATTTTTGTTCGCCCAACTGTTTTGGTGCAACTGACAATCAAACATGTAAACAATTTCTTCTCTTCGTTATATTGAAATATAATAGCAAATATTATTTTAGTAATTAAGTTGTATTATGTTGGAACCAAAGCTTTTATACAAGTTTTCCAAAATGATAAGATTTTGAATCAACTGTAGTTTGTAGTTCTATATTCTAGTCATCAATCCAAACGCAGCATTCCTCTACTCATCTCCCACAATATGCCTCTCATTGTATCGCCGATAGATACGACGACAGTAATTAGAGCCTCCATAAAATATTGTTCGGCAAAACAAATGGCACACATAAATCAACGACACAATTACAACAAATTGGACAACAAATAACGAATTTTGGCAATCTCCGTCGAGCACTTTACGAGTCCTGTCAATTGTAGATATTTAAGCATTCCACAAGATAGGGGAAATAGGTATTTGGCAACAATACATCGAGGAAATCGTATCGCGACAAACTTAAGAGGACGCGCCTGCCAAAATTTTAAAAGCTGGCAACACCACTTCTAATGTCACGTTTCCCGCGTCTCCAAACCGTTCAGTCCTGACGTCAATTTATTGATTCAAAGTTTTTCACGCGTTAACCTTTATTGTTGCGTTCATCGCGATAACTGTTGTTTTACCATAAATTATTTACAAGCTATCACGACTAACCAATAAAAACATCTTAAAATTATTATACAGCGCGCACGAAATGTCAAATCTCCCGCCGAATCCCATTCGCGCGCTGTCATTAATATTCGAATAGATCTTTAATTGAGCAGTCATTATCTGTGCGATCATAAAATGGCGATTTTACGATAGAGGGCGCGCATTAGCCGTAGTCGCGGGATAAATCAGGTGGAGCACAAATATTACTGTCAGTGGGAGCGTCATAAACGCCGGGCGTTTTGCAATTATTTATTTCGACTGAAATAACTTCGTCGTAAATGCAGTTTTGCAAATAATCTGCGGTATTAGCCGGATTGATGTTGGCGCGTTTTCGGCGCGTCTTGCGCATAAATACGCGATTATATTTGTCACGTAATTAGGGCTAGGACTCACGGTCGGCCACGCTAAGCACTTGACATAAATTTTATATCATTGAAACGCCTTCTTCAGAACTCGCCTAGTGCTCCACAATAAATATTCAATTCATTATTTTAAAAATTTTTGCGAACGCAAAGAAATTTCAAAACATATTGTGTAAAATAATAATAGTCGACAACTAACAATAATTTCATGTCGCATTAGTTGGTACTAAACGATAAAAGATTTTCATAACTTGTCAGTGGAGGCCGGGTCTTAAACCGTCATGTTAGCCAAATAGTAATTGCTACACTGTTATGTTTTCCTGGTACTTGTGCTGGACCTTAATTAAGACTTAATTTATGTTACATGGGCATCGCGACGCAAAGTCGGCTTGTTGGATGTGATAATTTGTGAGATAGTGGCCGGCTTTCGTTTACGAACTTTATGTCACGTGGAATTGGCGCAGAGGCAACTTTTATTGTTTTGCGTCATCCTCTTCCCTTGTGGTAAACAATAGTTGTGTGTATTTCCAAAAAAATACACTTCTAAATTTTTTTCCTGGCAGTTACATTTTTTTTATAAAAAAAAAATTATCGAACAACCATAAACATAATCTAAAATTAGAACGCTATAAAAAAGAAAAGTTTTTGAATTCCGAACGCAATTTACACATCTATTTTATCTGTACAGTGCCACAAACTTATCTGACCCGGTGGCAAAAACTGGAACTACGTGCCGCCATTTTGAAATGTCACATTTTCACAGACTTTTCATACGAAATATTTTGTTTATATAAAAAGAAAGCGACATCAGTGACACCGTCACCGGGTCAGATAAGTTTGTGGCACTATACCATGGTTTCGATGCATCATTGAGACAGAACAAAATGACAAGCAAAAAGTCACAACCGAAACGGGCTGTACGCCCACCTCGTTACGCGAAGTCATCTTCCTTTAAATATAGCACCGTTGACAAACGCGTTTGAACTGTTAGCAGTCTATTTTTGAACATAGATTAAATAGAATTTTCAGTTATATTAAGAGTTCGTGATGAATTCCTCGGAGAGATTTTCATTAATGTAAAATTTATTTCTATAATAGTGATGCACGAATTTTATTGTCTTTGCAACTCTACCTTATTAATTTTTACAATTTGTTTTACGATTTGAACAAGCTGGTAAATACCAAATAATAATGGTTAAATTGATAATAAAATAAACAGTTACATGCATTTAACAAGCTCGTCTGATTTTTGTACGTTTTTATTTTCACCTAAACGATGTCGCGACGGGTGTTAAAATGTAAATTTATGTGGAATCCCTCTGATTTATGAGACGTCCGAAATAACTGTGACATTGTTGATGCGATCTTTATCTTAAGCAGTTTCTTGTTTTAGGAACTAATTAAACACTCACAAAACCATTGCTTTCATTTGAGCTTTAGGATGGGTATTTTTAATCTGTGCTTGTAATTTCTATTTTTAATCTGCATTACGTTTGACATTCAAAAAGTTTTATGACACCTTGTGTTTCTGTTTTTATTTCTAGTTTCATATTCCTTTTAAAAATCTAGACAAAGACAAAGTATTATGTAATAAAATAAACTTTTTCAATCATAATTTAATATAACGAGAATAAACAATAACACAAATAGGCCACCTGCTCTATATGAAAGTACCAGGCTACTATAAATATTAAAGAGATGGCGGGCGCGCGTCGCATTTGCATACGATGTTCAATTACGATCCTGGAGTATGGAATGTATAAGTAGCTCTCATATTGTTATGCTTTTCGGGTACCGTGATATTTTTTTAATACCTACTATATCATCTACAAACAATAATTTAAAAAAAAAATGCCTACATTAATACTGTTTTCTTAAACTAGATACATACCTACATACATTATGTATTTTGGTTAGGTACCTATATATTATGACTTCAAGAATAAAATAATACTTCAGATCGTAGATTTGAAAAGAAGATAAGCTATATCGTATAGGAAACAAAATGCATATTTTTATTCCAGTAAAAAAGGAAATAATGTGTAAAAAACTACATATGAATATCAACGCCATCTGCCGGCAAGTAGCGGTATCTGACATCGAAAATCGATTAAAGTTTCGAATTGTTATTCTAAAAGGCGTTGAGCTGCAGGCGGTTTAATTTAAATATTCGAGAACAAAAATGATTTATCCTGCGGCTATGACAATGTTTAACTACGTGAAGTGAGATTGACCGCAACTTAAATATATTTTACTAGCTCTGCTTATGTTTTTTATCTATGGTCACTTGAGCTCATATTATCTTTTTTTCTAACCAGCCAGTCACAACTTGCGGTTACGCTGCGAATAAAATATAACCTTTTTCGTCATTATTTATGTGAGAATGAAAGATGAAATAAGTGTATTTACAACAAGAACTTGAGTTTGTCTATTGTTTTTTTTTTAAATTGACGAGCGATTAGGATTTCTGTCATATCTGACATAAGCGTCCACAGATTAAACAATATTATATCGGCTTTACTTTTTTGCGCGCACAATAATTTTCAGCCAGCATTATTTCGCGCCAATCTCGCAAGCTCATAAATCAATAATCATCCACAGAGTATGCAAATAAGGTATTATAACAGCAATATACAATCGTATTGATTAAATGACATCACGTATGGGTAATCTGTGTGATTATTTCAAATCACCGACACATTACATTAGAGGTAATCTCGTGTAATGGCGGCCGTGATCGCCTCCACTGTTAGTGTTGCCAGTTATACCTGATTGTCCCGAAATGTGGGAAACGAAAGACAATAAAAATTATGGGGACTTAAAATGTATATTGTGCTATTAAATTCACATTGTAAAGATAATGGGATTGTTGTTTAAACGTTTATCTTTCCGTCTGTTATAGCGTATTTACATAATACGAATGTCTCTTTTAAATATTATACGGAATAAACTTAATTCGGAGGTTATTATAAATACAAGTGCATGGTTTTGGAATGTTCAAAGATATCCTTAAATATGTGATTTAATGTTAAAACCGAGTGTACGTTTTGCGTAAAATTTAAATTAAGATATAAGCGATTTAAGGAATCTTCAATTACATATAAAATGCAAATCCGGAGCCGTTCCGACAATTTATGTCGTAAGCCCACTTCATTAAGCGTTTCCTTAAGGTTAAATGCTCAAAATTACTGACACATCATTTTGTAGCGCATTAAAAATATAAGTGTCGTATAAATTGGTTGCGATCGTAAGAGGTCTTGTAATTAATGGGATACAGGACAAGTTATGCACATTTGTCGGCTGGCAACACTGATTTTAGGCTTACCGCAAGCTGGCAACACTAAAAAAGAAAAGCAATAACACGCATGTCAAGGAGCAAAGTTATAATTTTAATCTTGTCAAATCCCTATTTTTATTAACTCGCTTCGCAATGTGAAATAAGAAATCGCATAAATTCGCAATTTTATATCTGTTATGATATCCGTAGGATGGTTTTGAATGTATTTATAATGCAAAAATATGTCGGAACTGTCGCCGCACGTGCGTGGGATGACATATCAGCCATTTTGATATGCTGTTGTGACATTTAACTTGCTTTTTATGCAATTACAGCTTATTGAGCTGTAGCTTCGATAGTTAAAATTGTTGACTAACTATTGTTCTATGATTTTACTATTGTTATGTATTAGGGAGAGCTAATTTTGGTAAGTATTAATTTCTTTTTAAAATATAAAGTATTTTTAACTTAGTTCGAATCTACCAGAAAAACTTCCATTAAAATTTATCCACCTGAAAGTATTGGCCGAACAAATGACAGTATTTTGATATTGTATACCTAAGTTACTATAAGTTCCCGAACGCATTTATTAAAAAGCGATTATTTTACCATTCCCAACTAACTTCATTTGTAACTAAAGATAAAGCTATCCCTTCACAACACCTCTAAACCAACATGACTCAAACATTCACAAAATACCACACATTCCCAATCTATTGAAACCAGTTTTTCAACAGCATTTGTATTAAGTAGATGGCCAATTCAAAAAATCACTATAATTTTGTCGGAGTGAAACTATGAGCTGTCAAAATTGACGTCCGTAAATCATCTGTGCGTTTTTTGTTCTCTAATAATTTCGTTAAGGGCTTTTCAAACGGAATATTTGGAATAGCTGCCGGTATGAATCGCCTTTATTGGAATTTAAATGGCCGGCATTAAAATGGATTATATCATACAATTTTAGAGGTATTCAATCGCTTTGGTTTGTGCGTGATATGGATATAATCTGTTATTATATTATATTGTGGTTTATGCTGGTGTGATTTATTTTTTATATAACTAGATACGTATTATGAAGTTTAATGCGTCAGTTTGTCTGTTTGTATGTCTGCAAGTAAGGCAACAGATTTAAAAGCGTTTACACTATCATTCGTCATAATCCTAATAATAAGTTATTTTTATCTTCTGCTCAATAATAAGTTGCTTAGTAAATTAGATCTAATCGTAATCAAATTAGCTCTTAATATCAACAAATATTTCAGCGCTATTTCTTACACTTCAATACAACGACACATCACATCACAGATAAAAAAGAACCAAAGACAAACAGAAAAAAACAGAACTCGCTAGAGAAGATTTATAATTCCCTCACGATATTCATATCTCGACAATGAAAAGCATAAATAACGAAGCCCGAAAATATCTAAATCCAAATTCATTGGTCCCGCCTGTCCCGGGCTACAGTCGAGCAAACAAAAAAAGAAATAAAACGCCTGAGACGGAAAAAAGTACGGATGGATGGAGCAAGGATAACCTTTTTAATTTTGTAATTTGGACTATTTTTTGTGGAAATATAAGTGGCTTAGGTGATGAATGTTTTAAATTCGATCGTTATTCCTGTGACAAAACCTACTATGTTGATTATATTCTCAAATAATTATAGAGTACATAACTGAAAAAAGCCTTATTACATTTCAATCAATAATTCACAAAGAAATTATTTCTCACAAGTGGTTAAATTCTTTGTCATTACAATATAGTCCCTACTTATTGTTTGCTAAATATTTCAGCTGCTGCTTAGAACTAAATAATTCAATAATTCAACAACAGTAATTTTAATTATAGGTAACTCAAAATATAAACAGACCAAATATATTAAAAACTGTTGAGCTGTGCCCCGCGGTTTTACTCACATTGCTCCCCTCTTATCGTGTGAGTCACAGACATAATATATTAAGGTGTGAGTCTTAGCGTTGGTGATATACCTATAGCCTTCCTCGATACACTATCTAACAGTGAAATAATTTTTCAAATCGGACCTATGGTTCCTGAGATTAACGCGTTCAAACAAACTCAGATCTATAATAGTATAGATATCTCCAATAGCAGAAAAGCCTTTTTTATACATTTCATTAGATTTGTTTCGTACGGGATTAGAAAGGTCCAGATAAAAGCGATGGATCCTGATTTATGTGGACCTCTCGGTGTAATTAATCTTCGGATCTTCAGGTGTCTCGGGTCTGACTGTCAGACGGTTTGTTTCGTCTGGTTATTTTGTTTTTGGTCTGGTAAGTTGAGAGTTAGGATGTTCTGTACAATGGAGATAGGAAATAGTGCAAGATGAGGTAAGGACTTAGGACATCTTTGGCAGAGATGTCAGTAAATAGGATAAAGGAGTTAGCAAAAACTAAGTTACCTAGTAGTAAGATTAAGTTAGGTCTGATATGCATGGTGCTGTTTTGCTAAGTTTTTATAGAAGTAAGCTTCACATATGCCGTGTGTGAAAAATTGTCCTGGAATATTTATTTATTTATTTACATAATATGTTAATAAGGTAACTGAGATAATACCTAATGATAAAATGAGGATTAATTTTTAGCCTATTAATATATGCTAATACGAAATAGGTATTCCTTATGATGGCTATTTATTTGACAGAAGACAATTGCTGCACAAAGCAGGTGCAATAAATATGAGCTTCAAAACAACTCAGAGCTGAGACAACTTTATTGACAATAATTTTCGATATCAATCATTATGATAAGTGATTACTATAACATACCTATAGTAGAGAGCGATAATAATCATAAGTTGGTAACTGTTTGTATACAGAGTTTTAAAGTGCCTATTTCATCCCTAATATTTTTAATGTTCATACAAGTTAAAGTATGCGTAAAATGTATGTTCCAATTACGAACAGAATGCAGACTCATCTAACAGTGCAGAAAATAATTACTCATACAGAGAATTAAAATGTTTATTTATCCGCTAAACATCGCCGCCGCAAGCTTAAGGTCACTACCAGACGCGGACCACGTGCGACCTGCCAGTGACAGCTCACAAAATTAGTCACGTGGCCGTTAATAGCCCCTGGGGTGGCTTTTTTCCCCAATACCCCGCTTGTTTACAACAGTTGGTAGCTATCGATCGAGCCCCGTAACTCATGTTTGTTTGAGGGGCGGCCGTTTTCCATCGATTTTCCGGTAGGTACACTACATCTGAAGGCGGCGGCACGTGTGTGTGCGTCGGGCGCTCGGCGCGCACTGCGCGATTAGCGGCCGGCACCGCGCCGCCCGATTGGGCCATCCATCACCCGCCCCGCCGCCGCCCCGCGCCCGCCACCCCCGCCCCGCCGGCCCCGCAAACTTCGACCTCACCGCTCTAACATAAGGTCCATCTTGCGATCGGAGGGCCGCGCGAGGCGTATTTTTAAGAAGGATACTTAGTGCGTTATATTATTATAAGTTTTTTTGTAGCCCGCTCGTATGGCGGCCGGGTCGACGCTCTACTCCGGTTATGATACGGAATGCTTTGAGATTTTTGATTGAGGTTTTATTTTATTTGGCGCGACGGGCCGATTACATTTCTCGTATTCGTGTACGTGTTTTTGTTTCGCATTTCATTGTTAACGAGATCGATTTTAACGATAAGGGAGCGTTTAATGAAGTCGTGGGTGTGCCGTGACCTGACACTAGCACTTGGCCGTTTTTTAGTTTCGATTCGCCCACCGATGACGTCACGAGCGTGTCGGTCCGTCTCACCGCAATCCGTTAGCCTCCTACACGCTACGTACTTTTCGGTTTAAAAGCTTTCTAATCTCTCAAATAACTTTATCATTTTCGATTTAATATATGGCCGCTATTAAGCAATACACGCTTGACATCGCACAAAAACTGTGAAATGATTTATAAAATCTGTCAATTCTTATTCGAATTTGGTAGGTAATATTTAGACAGGGAAACACTGATGACGTATTGGCGAACAAGATTCCAATTTCAAATTTGAATTTGGAAATCGAACTGTTTGCCGCAAAAAGCCTTCGAAATTTAAAATAATTGATGGTAACAAATTATTGGTATCTCTTAATATGGTCCATGGTGGTCTCTGTTGCGTGCGTCGGCAATTTGTACTGACCTGACCCGACAAGTATGCGATTATATGCTAATATTGCACTCACACGGTATTCACTAACATATTTATCTTTCTTGTTTTCTGTATGCAATTTTTGTAGTGGATTTTGGTATAAATCTAGCTTGTTATCTAGGTCTGTTAGTTATGGCAAGTTCTTTGTTTACAATGATATCAGCGTTAGAGTTAGGTACATCATTTTTATGTAAGTACCTAATCATCTACTTAATACGCTTCTACTTAATTTTTTAAGGCTAATGTCAAAAATGCATCTTTAGTAGAGTTTCTATAAGCCATATGTTTTACAGTTATTTCCAATGCATATATTAAAACGTTGATCTGTCATAAAATAACGCACAACAATGTTTACTTATTACTTTATTATGCAAATGGCGCATAAAATCTATTTCTATAATCGTTTAAAATGCCAACAAAAATCGTTATCTCGATATCAAGCAATCAGCGACCGGGTTAAAGGCATGTAATTCTATACGAAGGAACAGGTTCGCAAATTCGTATCTACATCGGATAGGTGAACATACACACAAACATGTATATAGTGGTCATTGGCTCGGAGAGTGCAATTTTCGCACGACCCAGCAACTTAAAAGCGAGCGAAATGAGCGCTTTGAGACCGCTAGCTAAAATGCATCTTTGCACCGGCGCGCTTTTGTACCAAGATGGAGATTACGCCGCGCCAGACAGAAACGCACTTGTACCTACGTAATACGATCTAAATTAGCGTGCACCAACATTGACGCTTACGACGTTCAACAATGCAGCTGTCGCTAACGAACACCGATTCCCGCTCTAATTTGCGGACATGGCGAACGATCGATCTTATTGGATTTTTGAAAAAGGAACGCGTTATGAGCCGAGACACAAATTGAGCAATTCCCTGCTCACTCGCTCACTCATACGCCTGTCTCTATCTTCTTATTTTGAATTTCATCGTTAAGATAATAATAATATTACAATATTTAGCTTAATCCTTGTTTCACACGCGTGAAGCTATTTATTCGAATTGTTTTCCACGATATAAGATGCAACATCGAGATTCAAATATTTTAATGCTCGCACATTCGGATAAGTACGCAATAAAATGATTTTATTCCGAATAAAAGTTAAGAAACACACAATCCTAAGTTTTATGATTCATCCGATATGTACCATTTCATCGATCTTCAAAGATAAGCTGCAGAAACGATACTAAAATCATTATATTGGTTCATAATAACTTTACAATCCATTTAAGAAGTTGCTCTTAAATAATCCTTGTTAGAAATAGATAACACCACAGATATGCCGAGCATTAAGTAAATTTGACATTATTTAATCGCCTTAATTATCCTTTTTACTTTTATTACACCGTAATTTATGGGAAAATCATCTGTGGAGAGCAACCCTGACTCAGCCTAAACATTCCAAAGCACGTCACCATAGTAACGAAAGCTCACAGCTAAAAGATCGGAACTACATAAAAATGCAACGCAAAAACAACTCTACTACTTAAAACATAAAAAAGAATATCGCAGCGAGCGCGCAATGAAGTTATAACATAAAATTCGATGGTTCCGCAATCGTACCGGCAATAACAATGAAACTGCGACCTTAATGTAAGTAGCTAAAGAGCTGTTTCGAATGTGTCTCATTCAAGGCGCGTAAGGAATTGTTTTATCTCTTTCTCACGTCGTAAAGACGTATCGTGCGGTCCCACTCCGGCGATCCTTTCTTGTTGAGGACGGAATCGATAACCTAGTACTGTCCCTTTCTCTCTTTTTTCTGAACGCAGCTCCACTGTAATCCGTCTTCGGCGTTCATTGAAGACGTTAGATAAAAATCGGAATTGTAACGAAGCCGAATAAATTGACTCCGCTCCTTCCGATTCCATTTCTGATTTTAGTACTTTATTATTTTTTATCTGACGTCTTGTATTTGTGCGCGGTGCTTTTGATCGGTCCGGTTAAGCGGATAAACTTATGGTCGGGTGATGGATGGGTCTTTGGATTTTAAGTTATGGTGGATTTTAGGAAATTTTATGTCCTCAATTTGTCCCTTTTTATGTTATTGTTAATGCTTTTTCGAATAAAGAGAGCTGAATAAATCTTAATATTTTGTACAACTACACCATATATTTTACAAGTAAATGTTTCAACTTTGATCGCGAATTTATTCCCTTACAAGTTCATATTTACTTAAATTTTTCACGTACAATCGACCGTATCGTATCGATGCACGGTCAAGTGAGCATCGTCCGTTAATTGATTTAGTGTAATGGAAACGGGCACTGTTACTGACGTATTATAATACAAGCGAGATGGATGATAACGGCGCGTACAAGTGGAAGTGAGATAGATGATCTATTTGTGCGGACATTGTAGCGTAGCAAGTGCATTTCAATGTTATCGTAATTGTTGCTCTATGCTTATATAGATAGAGTTTAGGTTAGAACAATGCTTCGGTTACGGGTTATTGTTATGAATGGGCCGGTAGATGGCGCTGCTATATTGATGTCATATTTATTTGACAGGCAAGTGTTTTGTATTGAGATGTTCGGTTTTTTTTAATCTAAAAATGCGCATAGACACTACATGTGCTGTTGACTTTTTGTCTCTAATTGCACTTGAATATTGTTGTTTTTTTGTTTTGTTACTACAATTAGAGCTTTCTGAGCTTTTCTCTTTGTTGTTCAGGCATTCATATGAATTTAAAGATCGGGTACATAAATGGAAACAAAAAATTACCAATAAATTATCATAATATACTGAATGCAATAACATCCATTAGCCAAGAGCTTTTTAATCTTTTAGCTTTTTCTAATAAGTATATTTTTTGTGAAGAGTATAAGGTACTAATTACTAATTAGTATTGTTTTGACCAATAAGACAATATTGGATTTATATATTTCTACTAGTGGTCCAGCCCGGCTTCGCCCGTGGTACATATTTCGCAATAAAAAGCCTATGTCCTTTCTCGGGTATCAAAATACCTCCATACCAAATTTCATGCAAATTGGTTCAGTAGTTTAGGCGTGATTGAGTAACAGACAGACAGACAGAGTTACTTTCGCATTTATAATATTAGTATGGATTAAGTATATTTTTTATTTATATCCAATCATAACAATACCTACGTAAAGTGGCTCTACATTTTGTTAATATTTAAATTTTTGAAAGGCGCTACATGTTTTTTTTAATAATGTGGCTATACTTAAGTCATTAGAAGTGTTGTTCCTTTTTCTTTGATATATTAGTGGGTATAGGTATTTTAAGAACCCGATTTAAATAAAAATTAAAAACGATGACACAACTAGTTTGGTACTTACGGAAAATTATCTTTGAACAGATTTTAAACCAGATTATACCAACTTGAAAACTAACATAACAAATGACTTCGAATAAATATTTGCTTATCACAATATGTCCTTTGCTTTCGACACTTAGCATCTAGCTGTCATCGAACCCACTGTATGCGAGATCTTTCAAATCACCGCCACTTATCGCGTTGACAAACTTTTGTATTCAATATTTAAACACTTCATTGATTTTTGTTATGATAAAAGCAAGGATAAAAGATTTGTGCATACAAATCAAAAACTTGAATGTTCTTTCAACTAACTAACTGTTTTCAACTAAAAAAACGGCGTGTAGTTTTTAGTCTGTGTCAATAAAAAATAAAATAGCTGGCTGGCTTCATTATTCTAAATTTGAACTTATCAACAAGAGACAGATGTGTGTAAACAGCAAAATTTGAAATGGCATTCGAAATTTAAATCCGATTGGAACAAGGTATTTTTTTCTTTTTTCTTAGCAGCCTGTACATTTTTTTTTTCATTCTTATTGTACATTGTATGCAGTCTGTACACAGATTAATAAATTCGAAATTGAAAGTTCTACGGCCGATATTTACCTGGATACTCACCGGGGCTGCCCAGGAACACTGACGAGTAGACGCGCCGCGCTACGTCCGGCGGGGAGGACCATTCACGCCGCGACGGGCACCATTTGCCTGAAAATGTATGGTCATTTTAATTATTGTTATACATAATTGTCTTAAAATATAAGAATTTCATTTTAATACGATTTATTTAAGTTTTATCGCAATGGTTTTAAAGTTAAATCATAGGGTCCGTCTTCATGGAATTTTTATTTAGTCTTCAAAGTTGAAAGTTAATTTTAAGTTCAGGACTTTATAAATAGTATTGGTATAATATTGTAGCGCTTTTTAAAGATTTAGTAGGTACAAAAAAGTTTACACTAAGTGTGTTATAAGTTTTAACATTAATCACAAATTGTTGAAGTTTTGTGTTTTGACGTTGTTAACGTGAAGAATCGTCATGCGTTTGCAACAAATTGGCAATACAATGTCCCCAACGCAGTCTGATAAAAAGCCATTACGACGCCTGCTAATGTCCTCCCAGCTACAACGTTTTTTCAACCGAGTTCGGGGTTCGATTCCCAAGAAAAAAGCCGTTACATTAAGCTCTTCCCGCCTATCTAATGGATTCTACCAAGTCTCTCAGGACCAAGGCGTCATTACGCAAAAAACACGACGAAAAAAACGAAAAATACTCAACTAAAAAACACCTCCTGGGAGCGCAAAGGTGTCGCCACCCCTAGTCCTTTTCCCCAAAAATAAGGGGAGGCAATATCATACACCATTAGCAATTTTCCTACTTTTTAACGGTGTCACACTGCATAAGTATATTATTCGCTGCGTAATAATGTGCATTTTTTTATACAGTCGCATTCAACGAGTTTAATAATAAGGTAGGTACGAATACAAACAGAGCTAAACCGAGGGCAAATACGTGATGTTCTTTTTAATTATTTAATTGAATAATAGCTCCATGGTAGTGCAGCATTTTAGTGCGAGCAACACTGCGGGAGGCGAGCGGAATGGAATTTTGAAAAGAGAACTCGACCATAATTTTCGCTCGCGTTATGTACCTTTTTTGAAATTCGTAATTCGAACAAAAGCGCGGCGCAATGGTGCATGCATGATTGATAGCGCGGCGATGACGCGCGCGCCAAATGAACATTCGATTTTTAAAAAAAGCCCTTGACCTCCGCTGTCTTTGTATTACTTCTCTTATCTGTGGTTCGTTAAAAACG
Organism: Colias eurytheme; assembly: GCF_061535395.1. Classification (NCBI taxonomy): domain Eukaryota; kingdom Metazoa; phylum Arthropoda; class Insecta; order Lepidoptera; family Pieridae; genus Colias; species Colias eurytheme. The sequence goes on along the minus strand of NC_142997.1, from coordinate 9,481,484 downwards.
GGAATGGCTTTTGTTTCGCGGGGGACGTAAAGCGGTCGTTGAGGAAAGCGAAAATCGCCCCATCGCGTCTAAAAACAAGTTAACGCCATAAACAAATACTAAAAATCTTGTAAGCGTAAGGCGGCACTCTAAATAAGAATTAAAGTAAAATTGCTGAGGTGTGACTCCCTCGCGAGGGTAAGGCGACGATATTCATAAGGCGAAAAATTATAATAACCTGCTGAATATCAAGACTGGGGTGCGGCGGTGGCAACTGGCAATACTATGTTATTTATAAACCGAGACCTCGTGTTTGTCGAGGAAATTGTCTAAATATGCCCTTACTTGTAACTCTGAGACGCGTGACAATGTTTAAATACACCGACAGCCATTTTGCGCACGCAAATTGATACGATTCGCAGTATTCTAACGGGATACACGTATAAAGCGATTGAACTATATAATCTGAAGACATAATTTCATAAACAATGCAATGATACAAATCTACAGCAATTATAAATAAAACAATAGAAGAATGTTTTTCTTCAAAACCTATTTTGATCCGAACAAATCTCGGCTTAATAACAGGCCAGTACCAGGCAATCATAAACACCCAACAATTAGTTGTTATAATGATAACTGTTAATTATTGTACGTTCCCCTCGATTTTTGTTAATTTTGACGCTTCAGGTGTTCTTTTTGTTATTGTTAATTAGTTTTGTATGGATGTGTAATTTTTGTATTGTTATGTTTATCGTTTGTTAACATTGCCTTTTAACGAATTATAGAGTTCTTGATTAAAATTTAAATTTAGTTTCTTGATAACGTTAATTGCGGAGTTTTAACTAAATATACTTAGTTGTGTGTTTAATTTGTTTTTAGGTGAATACTTCATTAATTATATGTTGTTACATTTACAATGAGTTATATTTTGACGAAAAAACTTGATTTGCCCTATGGTGTGAATGACCCGGGTTTTTACGCTAGTAGAGTGAGTTCGATTCTCATGACCGGAAAAAATAATGTGTTAGGAATATAGTGTTTTTCTAGCGTCTGAGTGGTCATGTGTGTATTATGAATGTATTTGTTTACAAGATAATCAATTGTTTTGTAAAATACGCGGAAACTATTTGAATTTTTTTAACAATTAGCACTTATTTTTACAATAGCAGGATTCAAACCCGTGTCATGACTGCAAGTATAATTTTTAAACAATAAATTAAAATACCTTAAACATGTCAAATAAATCAAACGCATTCAAAAGGCAATAAATATGTTTGGGATGATTTAGTGAGATACTAGGAGATCAGCACCTGCTAGCATGTAGGTACCTGCGTAAGGGATGTCTCCGTTCACACAATAAATCACATATTTAAGACGCCGCACGGTTATGTGACCCTAGTAAAGGTTTTATGTGTTTTTTGTTTATTTTATTCTTAATGCACGGATATGCTGCTTTAACCGACCGCGCTGAATAGAAGAGTTATGTTTTTATCTATCTATGGTCACTATATATGCCTGTTATCGAAATACCTATCAGTGGCTTATAATAGTAATTTCAAATAATAAAAACTAGTTTAACAGCTGATCCCGCATAAAATTTATGAATTACCTTAAAAACAACATAAGTAAAATGCTCTACATTTAAATAAAAAACAACTTATCTCTTTAAAAAACCGTCCAATCAATCATCTTGAAATAACCAATTTACATTCGTACTAAGTCATATTATTTTTCTTCCACATAAGTAAATTTAAAAACTCCAAAACACATAAAAAAGGTAACCGACATCGTAAGGTATATGAAGCAATTTTCGTAATAGCATAGGAACCCGTCCCCTAGGGTCTACGGTACTTATATAGGTATATTGTACCCAATTATTTATATCCAATAAGAAACCTTTAATTTTAGATGCGCAGTTTGGTAGGTTTTGATGGACAGTTCGATAAAAATGCATAGAAACTTAGCAAGTTATGTATGAATTTCTGTCTTGATTGATGCATTCGTATTATTTTGTAAATAAAATAGCTATAGTCGTTGTAAAGCGTCTGTCTATATACATCCTACTTCTCAATATACGTACATATAACAAAAAGCATGAAATTTGTGAATTGTGTGTTTTCTATGTAAAATCTAAATATAAAATAGCCTACCAATACGTAATCAGTTGGCTATTAACTACGTTAATCTAATTTATAACAGAATCGAGACGGCGAATCTATAGAATTAATATACCTACACATAAAACGGATATCGGCAAAAGAGCAACGTTAACCAAAGTTATGCTGAAATTCATAAAATCATATCCCAGACTAATTACAATAACAATAGACGCTACCTCAAATATCATCCGAGCGTAAAAACAATGTGTAATAAAAAAATGCATTTTTAAACGCGAGCTGCCTAATTGCGCCCGCCCTAGCCAGGGCGGATCCGCCTTACTCTTAAACCAATAGAAATAAACGCGAATATTGTCCGACTGCCCGATGTCTTTTACTGTCTTATTGAACATGATATACGTGGCAAGAAAGGCTCCGTTTGTCAGAGGAAAATGGGACGTCTTCCGTTCCGATAGAGCGGCGAATGCCTTGGGCGGAGACAGGGTCGATGGCTCGCTGAGGGAGGCATCCTAGGTATATCATCGTAGGTACGAATCGATAGTCTATGTGCTTAGGTGTCTGCTTTTAGTCGGTGTCAAAATTGCTTAGCTCATGTTCAGTTTGGAATTCAAGAGTCGCCGTTATGACGATATTTATGCGAATTTGTTGAATTGAAAAAGTTGGAAAATAAAACACATAGTTACGTACGCGCTTTTGCAATTCGGGATATACGATTAGGAGAAGGCATTTAAACTTTTCAAATTAGAATTCTTTGAAATCCAAAAGTCGTTGTATCTTTTGATTTGTTGCTATAAACAAAACATTAGCTGGAAACATTTATGCCAAGTTTAGAAATGAGAGAAAAAAATATTTCAAAGAGCCACAAGATTACGTTTCAAAAATATGAAGTTCGTTAACCTCAAAACAAACATGGCGCTCGTCCGGAAGGCTATCCATTACGGTCTGACAGCGGCGCGTTTTTCAGCACCGCGTAGTTTGACAGCCGCTGTCTCCGTTTGACAGCTGTCAAACTCGACCTTGACACTGTCACAGTGACAGTTCATCGATCATGGATGGACTGGAGTACGTCACTATGCCACGAGCTCTGACGTGCCCGCGTAATAATCATGTAAGTAGAAATATAGGTTGACATTTTTGTCGACCACATGTTGAAAACTGTAATTTAACATTACCCCGTCAGACAGCACATTCCACGGCATTTAACATTTATTCATTCATATTTTTACCAAAAAGTAGCTGGTAGTTACAAGCTCTTTTATCACAAAAGAGCCTCCTATCTTTACTCTGGTAAGCTTTAAATACTGACATCGTATTCCTATTAAAATTTTCTTCTGCACAGATCTGACATCTGTTTCTTCTTCTATCTTACAGTCAGTGGACTGTGGAAGGTCAGTTTATGGTAACACCAAAAGATTAAGTTATGGACGTCTATGGGCCACGCACTTTGCCATTAACAACAATATAAAAGGTAAATCAGACATAATCGAATAGCAGCAAAGCACCCAAGGCATAGTATTAAGTATTCTATGCCCAAGGCATTTAACATTAAGCACAACTTTATAATATCTCTTCCTAACTCTAAATTCAGCTCTACTCCTAACAAATCTTGAATGACAATACACAAGAAATACACATTCACACTTCAAAAATCCACATCTCTCCAACTAGAAAAATTCAAATTTTTACACTAAATATAAAAAACTAGCTGTTCCCCGCGGTTTCACCCGCATTGCTCCGCTCCTGTTGGTCTTAGCGTGATGATAAGCCTATTATAGCCTTCCTCGATAAATGGGCTATCTAACACCGAAAGAATTTTTCAAATCGGACCAGTAGTTCCCGAGATTAGCGCGTTCAAACAAACAAACTCTTCAGCTTTATAATATATTATTAGTTATTACAACTACATCCACTGAAAATCCAACACACAGGTGATAGGCTCCCAAACTAGTGTCCCAAGTCCCCGAATGAATATAAAACGCTCAGATAAAAGGTGGGGTGTGTAATGACGTTTTGATGGCCATCCACCGCTTACAAGTGACTCGGTAATGTGATTGACAGGGGGCAGAGGGCGTGGTTCATTTATTTAATTGTTTATCGTACTGTGGATTACAAGCGTATTTTTGTAATTAGGTTAGAAGGTGACATTTGTAGGTTTTTGTAAAACTGTCTGGTCGATTTGGAAATCTGAACACTTTGAAAATATATGAAGTCTATAACGAATCAAGGATTGGTTTGGCTACCTAGTATAAAAGAAATATAACTCCCTATTGCAATTAATAAATGCTCCAAGAATTAGTGTTACATTAAATCTGCTTGGTATACCAGCCAGTCTATGTCATAGACTACCGTCTTTATTTAGGTATGTACTTTATATACTCCTATAGTACTTTATTCCTACACTAGAGGTCCGCCCCGGCTTCGCCCGTGGTACATATTTGGCAATAAAAGGTAGCCTATGTCCTTTCTCGGGTATCAAAATATCTCTATACCAAATTTCATGCAAATTGGTTAATCAGTAGTTTAGGCGTGATTGAGTAACAGACAGACAGACAGAGTTACTTTCGCATTTATAATATTAGTATGGATTATTAAGACATAGGATCCATTACATAGCAACAGGAAGGCCATGTCACGTTCGTTACACAATAATTACATTTCCCTCGAAAGAGAAAACTCAGGAATAATTCACGTACAAAATATCTGTGTACGCTTGTAATAAAAAAGGGCGAAACACCAGTACTGAATTGTGCCAGTCACTGCTAAACCCCAGTTAAAATTGCACTTTATGTGTGTGGCATAAAGTTTGAGATCCCCTGTCCTGTGTTGAATGTTTTTTCGATTATTCATCGACTAAGAAATTACCCTCATATTCGAAGCGGGTATATTTTTAGACTGTTCAGATCAAATGTATCAGGATGTATGAAATATATGTTTTTATTATTATTTAAGTGACAAAACTATTGACGCAATATTATTGCTAAAACTACTGAATTTTAAACGTAAATTTCACTTGCATAAAATAAACAACCATGAACTATTTAGTTGCTGTTTCATCCATGAGCAAAAAGACGGGCAAAAATTTTCAGCCCTTCAGAATTTATACCGGTCTTCAACTGTCTACATATTTTCAATTTCATTCAAATCGGCGTTATTTTTAAGGGTGTGAAAGCGGTATAGACAGACAGACTCACTCATAATATTAGTATGAATTAGCATTTAATTAAAAACGTATAAAGCTCGCCAGGGTCATCGGCTCTAAATAATATCGTGCTGTCTTCGCGTGACCACACAAAATTAACTATCTAGTTAGGTGGAATTTGTATGTTTGTAATGGGAAACCTCCGTGATTGAACGTTTGCGTAAATGTGACGTTGAGGTGTCGGGGCCAGTTTTTGTAGAATAATTAATTATGTTTTGCGCTGTTTTATAATGGTTAGGGAGCCAGGTGCAAATTTGGTTAACTATTTCCTCTCAAGAGATAATTCGTCAGACGCATGAGAGTATAGTATCACAGTATTACCATTATTTCCTACAGTAGTGCGACGAATGTACTTGTGCAGAGAAACGGAGGGGAACTGGCGGGGGTCGGGCGACGCGGGCCGCGTAAAGCAAACACGCTTAGTTTGCTTTACCTAGCGCGAAAGGATGACGCAGTCGTATTTTTTGTGTAATAATTTTATTATACATAGGTACTTACATATTCTATTATGGCGCGCACAAACTGTTCGGTTTACGGATGTAAATCTACATTGAAATCCCAGAAGGAAACAATATTTCAGAAAGATTGTATTAATTGTATCTGTTGAATTAAAATCAAAGCTATGTATATATGTTGTCCTCATTATTTTCTAATCAGATTGTACATCCCAATGCGAATGCATTACTTAGTTAAATGTTATAATATACAATTAAGAACATCCAAAAATAAAGTGTCCACGTAAATAATATTTAGCAGTGCAATATCTGTAATTATATATTTATGAACAAATAATTACATCAGATTTAATAATCGCAATTATTTTGAATGTACATATGAATAAAGATTTCATCATAATATTAATAATCACAATTGTTTTATTTCCCATTTGTTGCAACCCTAGCGTATTTTCGTGTGGCAGCGTCATTACCTACGCTGGCGGCGGCATCGCGCGACATCAAAGGCGATTCCTTACTGTAGGAAATAATGGTAATACTGTGATAGTATTATAAAGCCTCGTGAACGTCAGCTGGCGCTCGGTTGGGGGGGTGAGCGGTTGTAGCCTCCCACGCACATAGGAAAAAAAATACATTCATTCATTCATTTCCTCTCAGCTAAAAATTTGTCAAATTGTAGCTAACCCAATATCTCAACGAAAAAAAATAGTCAGCTGGTTACAACATGGTGTATTATACGTCAGCTGGTGTCTCGAACATGAAAGTTAAATTTAAAGAAAAATTTATTTTCCGTTATTTCCTCTCAAACAAAAATTTACCTGATGATAGCTTATATGTAACTGTGGATAAATATATATGTCAGCTGGCTGTATCTTGGTGGAAAAACCGTCAGCTGATACGGGAGGCTACAGCCGCTCTTCCCCCCAACCGAGCTCCAGCTGACGTTCACGAGGCTTCATAATACTTTACTTTGATGCATTTTACTAATAGGCATGACGACAGTATCCATAAATGATCGTATTAGTGTTTTTAAGGGAAAATGTATAATAGATAAATTACATATAGTGACTTAGAAATCTTAAAAACATTAAGATTAATGAGATTATCAATAAAATAAAACATTGAAATACTGCAGTTGGCCATTTTGACTAAAACACGCGTGACGTCACGCTTAAGTAAACAACTCACGTCAGATGTTTTTTGTTGTTGTGAATATGTTGAGAATACGCATTTTTATTTATTTTCTATTGTTACACGTATGCTTTATCGACTCAGAACAGAAATATAATTGCGAATTCACGAATACATGGTTCGAGTTTCTCCGCGCCAACTTTAAACAATCATTTCTTATTATTTTCTCGCTTAAAATAATTACTAAAACATTTTTGAGCATTATTTTTATGTGGATTCACACTGCAATACTGCACACCACTTATAAACTTTTAAATTCGTTTCTATAACACATATTAAATAAATATTTTTTTAATTTTCTTCGCAATGCGTACAAATAATTACGTATTTACCAAAGTGTGACGTCACTCCTACGCCATGACACCTGCGAGCTGTTTTGGCACAGTTAATAAATATTTTTTGGAAAATGGCTTTTATCTTCGTTAAATTTAAGTATATTACCGAAATATAGGGTTTTTCTTGTATAGTAAACGTATACACACATTATGGAAGAGGATTTCAAAATCTTTCGTCATGCCTATTACCGCTTGAGAGGAACTTGGTCATAAAATCTGCTGCTGGCTCCCGGACTATAAGCTGTTGCTATAATTTTTAGATACCTACTTGGTACGTTTGGCAAACGAATCAAGAAAAATAGTACTGATTATGTTTTCTCATATGTTGTACCTACCTATGTTGTTTTCTCAAGAGCGACTAGTCTCATTTTGATGATATTTCTTGTTGCCTTTAATGATTTTTTCAGTCAACCCATCTTTAATAGATTTTTTAATAGACTACATTTATTATAAAATTGGTCTCATTCTATTATCACGCCGGTGAAGGTCGACCTTATATTCGGATCTTAGACCATAAACAAAATTTTTAAAATATCGGACCAGTTTATCCTTTGCCTGTATTTTAATACTAAGTCAATATCTAAATTACCAGGCTCTCAGAAATAGGAAATAGGTTGTAATTAGCAGCATCGACGCGTGCTCACGACAGACGCAGCAGGGAATCTACTTGATACGCTGTGTTCCTGGTACAGATTGATATTGCTTATTTAGTTCAAGATCGGAAAAGACATTTTACAAATCGCCATTTTATCAAATAAAAAAAACATAGATTGAATCCGTTGAATGCGATATATCATCAAAATGTGTTCAACGCTCTATGTGAATTAACTAACAGACATGATGAGAAACATTTATATGATTTACCTATATTTATTAAAATAATATTATATTTAATATAAAAAGGTACATTTTTATTTGAGCAAATTCAAAATACTACATACCACAAATCGCAAATGCCGTAACTAACATTTCAAAATGACATTTAATTTAATTTTTTCTACACAAATTCTAAATTCAAACGTATTTTTATAAACATTTCAAATTTGGAACCGTATTCGAACGCCGATGGCTCGATGGGAGAGGGCGCGGGGAGGGACCCTCTGTAACTAAATTTTGAACTGTCACGTAGATTAATGATGCCAGGACGGTGCGATACGCGCTAATGCGAACGGATTTGTGTGGATAAGCTGGATTATTTGAGTTTATAATTATTTTTAGTGCTTTTTTTCTTTATGTGAAAATACCGAAAATATGTCATGTTTTGATTTACACATAAAACTACTAGTATACTTAGTTGATAAAAACTATTATTGATTTTGAGGACCAAATTTTGTAATTCTTCACCAAGCCAATATTTTGCATAAAGTGTATGATCAACAGGAAAAGTATATTTCCTTAATACTGTAAAAAAGCATCTGTTTTTATTACAAATTATCTTCGTCTAAATCGAATAACAGGGAAATACCCTTTAAGGAACACTGAATACTTAATATATTAAAAGTTTATTTGAATAAAATAATAATGATAATCTCTATTATTATATTCTCAGAATGAAAAAGATATCTAGGAAATATTATTCTAATGCGAGGTAGGTATTACATCTTACGTCTAGGAAATAGAATCTAATTATTTAATGCATATCGTGACTGAATAAAAACTGAATAGCGATACAAGTTTTACCTTTGGCCCACGATTTTACATATTTCTAAATGTTTTTTAGTTTATGATAATCTTTTTCTATCCATACTAATATTATAAATGCGAAAGTAACTCTGTCTGTCTGTTACTCAATCACGCCTTAACTACTGAACCAATTTGCATGAAATTTGGTATAGAGATATTTTCATACCCGAGAAAGGACATAGGCTACTTTTTACCCCGGGAAATAGGATAGGTTTTATCCCGGAAATCCCACGGGAACGGGAACTATGCGGGTTTTTCTTTGACTGCGCGGGCGAAGCTGCGGGTGGAAAGCTAGTTTCCAATATTTATACCTATATCAAAGTTAGGTGTCTTCTTCTTTCTTTTTTTACCGCGAATATAGCTTGAAGTCTATGTATATTTAACAAAAATCGGCATTATCATGCTATATAGTTTTTTAATTAAATATTTTTAACGAAATTATTACTACATTAAAAAAAAAAATTTGCAAAACTAAACTTTACATAGCTCTACCTACCGGAACAAACAAAATTACAAGGATTTAGAAACAATTAATTTTACGTCAATTTATATATTGTAAAATATATGTATATTGTAAAAAAACAAAAAACCTTGATCTCAAAACACTGTGTTCTTCCGAATTTAGGATTTCTGATACGTTATCCAATATCTAATCTTGAGATAACTTCACGTTTGATGGATCGTTATTGAGAGCAAGTGTACCTTACGAACAATTATTACAAGACTCTCTTAAACTAGATGTAAGATGAGGTAGATTTTTCTTTATTCTATGTACTACGTTATCTACTTGTCTTTTTTCTAGTAACATCTACATAGATACTTAAGATTCATATAATTACTAGCGGTCCGCCCCGGCTTCGCCCGTGGTACATATGAAAAATAGATGTTGGCCGATTCTCAGACTTACCCGATATGCACAGAAAATTTCATGAGAATCGGTCCACCCGTTTCGGAGGAGTATGCAGACTAACATTGTGACACGAGAATTTTATATATATAAGAGATGATCGTTATATGGAATCAGTAATTTGTATTAAAAACATAAAATAAGTCCCAGTGTGAAGAACTATTGCGTTATTGAAGCAACGAAAGATAAGAGGGCTTGAAATGGAGAATTTAAAGGTACAACCTTTGACCTTCCAGACGTATCTACAATATCACAGTACAGTTACCTGATTTAACCTATTTAAATCATGATTTATGCCTGATACAGATAATGAAAATATAATGAACATCCACAAAATCTCATCGTCGCGAGGGGAATGGATTTCGGAAATCGATTGCCACCAAAAATATTTACGTATACCACGTGTGACGCACACATGAGGACTGTGGTATACTAGCTGTTCATCGCGGCTTTGTCTGTTTTCTGTTAAGTAATTATAAATTACGGTAGGATGGTACCTACTCTATATTTTCTTCAATTCATTTGCTTACTTGATTTCGAATAAATCATTTTATCGAGTTTTGTGTATAAAAATATATCTTCCTTATATTTTACTAGCTTCAAACTTTGTTTTCATGTAAAAAGTATATGTGCTAATTTATGATTTTTGAATAAATTCCATTTGTAACTTTGTCAAAATTCATCTGATTCCACACAGCAGTTTGGGTGTTAAAACATTCAGGCAGACAGGGAGACGATGTTGCATTATTTAAATATTTTTACCTAAACTGGAAAAGACTTGTATTTAAATGATGAAATACAGCCCCCTTCTGCCTGTAACTGAAAGTGGGGGTAAGAAGTACTTCAATCTCATTCTTTTATCATAGTGACTTATCTTCTCCCCCTTTTTGATTATCATCTACCTATAACTGTTTTAAATGTGAACTGGTAAGGAAGATGGTAAACTGCTATCTCGATTTTGGTGAAATTTGATATGCAAATAGATAATAACATAGATTAACATACAGGTTAAAGGTAATAAATCAAATATTAATGAGATACGACTTTAAAACATCGTAGGGTAAAAATATTATAAAAATGACATATAAAAGCACTAAACGTCAAGAAATCACGTTTAAAAATATCAACCATACAGATTTAACTCAATTTGAAACCATAAAGCAGCTTAATGGCTCCGTTAATTATCATTATAATTTTATTACGCGTATTATCGATTATTTTAATTTATATCGACACCAGACCATAAATAAACGGTAAATAACCAAAAACAGTTGTCGGTGCGAAATTTATCTGTCAACACTGGCCGCACTGAGGCCGGGGTTGCCATTAGATAAAATATTCCACATTATAAATAAAGCCGTGACCTATCCAACACGTATAAAAACATCCAAACCACTATAATATAAATTATGAAAAACATTACACATAGCCACACGCGCAGTTAACGTCATGACGATCAGCTGATCAAATATATTGCTACTATAAAAAGTGAAAACACTAACTACTCGCCCCCCTGTCCCCGTCCCGCTCGCACGTTCGGTTTATTGGTACGCGCGAGCGGGACGGCGCGCTCCGGACCGCGCCGTCGCGTAAAATGATATATTAATGTCAGCTGCGTTTAGGACCTCGCGAGTCTACAAAATAATAGATGGTCACAAATAAATTACTCCACTGCATTTCTGAACGAAATTCGGGCGGCCGTCGACCTCGACCGTGGCGCGTAAATCACGATTGATATACGACTTGCGAAGGTCGCCATCTTGGATTTGGCGTTCGAAATTTGAATCTTCCACCGATATGGCCGTTTTGGTACGTGTCAACGCGTTTAGCGCTGCGTGACTCGGACGAGCGTTTACAACAACACTGTTATAAATGTTAAGAGTCGCCTTTCTTTCGGTCATTGTCGAGTCCTGCAGCTCGTTTTGTTTGCGAAATTGATGCATAAAGATCGTTTTTGTTGCGTATCGTATATCGTTGGGTGTGTTTTTTATTTGTATTGTTTAAAAATTTCTCTTTCCAAGCGCCACATATGGATGCACTTAACACAAATTTCCTGTAAACACCCAGTTCGTTATCATAACTACTATTGTTAAGATATAAGTTATGACTGTAAGGATCTGATAATGGGACGCGATATTACTTCGTTTTAAGTTTATTTTTAAGTTATTTTTCGCTGTTATGCAATGTTTTATTTTTGCTAAATAAGATTAAAATCAGTCGTAAAAATTTGTTTATGATAATTATTCTTGTCGCGATTATGGACTTTCTTATGATAATTTTTAATGAATTTGACTATAAAATCGAATCAAATAAACCATAATTCAATGTATCGTATAAAATATTCATGCATAAATAAATATTGGCACAAACTTTTACTGATAGACAAGTTATTAAATAGTTGCATTTACATGTTCAAATAAAATGCATTTATGCTAATTATTTATGTAGCAATGGTGTCGCTTACGCCATTGTTAATCTAACGTCAATCTGTCACTATCTGACGCCATCTTGGCCTGATGCGCAATTTATGATGTTTTTTAAATAGATAATAGAGTAATTAACAATTTATTTAATTATGGGAACGGTTTGATTTCTATCTGTGTAATATTTTAATTATGGTGAAACGTTTTTGCTTTGTAATCTATCATTTTGTTAATGTTTTATGAATTATGTTCCACTCGTTTATCGTTTACTTTATGTGCAACTACTGTTTAGTTGATAAATAAGTGTTTGCTGAAATGTCATATTTGTATTTTGCGAGAATCTTACAAAACTTCAGGTAAAACGAGTAACATAGTCTACAATACTGAACCAATTTTGATGAAATTTAACGAAGATAACTCTGATATTATACTATACAATTAAATGAAATCTGGTTAACGATTTCTTTCATTAATAACTATAGAAATGGGATAATGACAGGCATCCCGTAGAACAATGGTTGCTAGGCAACGTGAGATGCTATCACTGCGGCCGGCGTGCTATGGGACTATAGGTTCATTAATCAATTTTAGAGATCCGAAGTTAAATATAAGTAATATTTTTATTACAGCATTTTAGCTGAATATATGAACTCGGAGTGATCAAGACGGCATAATTTTTGCAAGAGTTTCTTAATTATATTGAAACCGGACATAAAAATGTTACGCTCTTAAAATATGCATCTGAAGGGCGCCATTTTGGATTTTGTGTGACGACTCTAGTTATAACTAGCGGATAATAATCAATGCTAATTTTTGCCTATACTACACCTTGTTCCACTCATAGCTTCAAAGGGGATAAAATTTATAAAAATGTAACATACATTATTCGAGAAGTCAGGTATAACGCATTAGTGAACAAGAATTATCAAAATCAGGTAAGTTCTTTGCAAAAACTCTTGTATTAGTGAATATGTAAAAACGATAATAATGTTACATATTATGTATTTTGTAAAATTAAATTGTAAAACTGACATGATTTAAAAGAGCAACTATGGAGTTTCTTGCCGGTTCTTCTCCGTAGATACTGCTTTCCGAATCGGTGGTAAATGTTAAAAATATGTAATGACGTTTCAAAAGTGCTTCTAGAATAAATAAATGTTTGAGTTTGAGTTTTGATCAGTAAATTAGATGTTTTGATTGAATTAATAAGTAAATCCTATCTTATCCTAATAATACTACTAATATTATAAATGCGAAAGTTTGTGAGGACGGATGTGTGTATGTTTGTTACTCTTTCACGTAAATACTAATGAACCAATTACAATGAAATTTAGCACACATATAGAGGGTAGCTTGGATTAAGACGTAAGATAGGTTTTATTCAAGAAATCCCACGTGAACGGGAACTATGCGGGTTTTTCTTTGACAAAGCGGACGAAGCCGCGGGCGGAAAGCTAGACACTTATGAATCATATTAGTATATTGGCTAAGTTTACTCGTATACCCGTGTTTACCCGTTTATCGTTTGAAGCTTACCCTTGATAAATCCCAATTTCCTACAGAACCCAATTCCAGATAATATCAATTGATTGAAAAAATAAAAAGCTCATTATATCAATAATTAATATCATAGCCACGAACAAATCAACGAACACGATTCGAGATATTCCTTCCCTCTTGCACTTATGGCGTTAGAAAGGGACAGAAAAGCAATATTTTATGATAAATAGCCAAAATGTTTTGAGTGTGTTCCCGTGTATCGAATTCCTAACTTTTAATTTATTTTGTTTCGCGAACATTTGATGGTATTCAAATTTGAAATTTGATTTTTAACTGTCGTATAGGTTTTTGAGTAGTAAAGTATTGTGTATGTTTGAATGAGTGTGTTTATATCGACTGAGCGTGTGGCTGGACTGATTTGGATGAAATTTTGTGTAAAGATAGACGACGCTTTATTTCTTAGTAGGTACTATAAAAATATAGAGAAAAAGATTCTTGTCTTACTTATAGTGTCCAGTTTCTTTCTTTATCTTCCATTCTATATAAATTTAGAAAATTTTATGCCTAAAACGGCTAAACCTCCACGAAAAAAAGAAAACATTCAACAAAGCTGCCAAACTCAGCAAAAAAGCATTGAAGAAGGCAAGGTTTGACCACATTCGCCATATTGGACATAAATTAACCTCTTATCCTGCTGGAAGCAAGGCATTCTGGTCTCTTGCGAAAGTGGTTGAATCCAATTTCTCTCGACCATCAATTCCACCACTCCAAAAACCCGATGGAACACTTGCCCATTCTGCAAAAGAAAAAGCGGAGACCTTTGCTAAACTCTTTGCTGAAAACTCTCGCCTTGATTCCATGAATAAAACACCTCCATCCATACCAAATTGCGGTTCAGTTATGCCTAATATATCCATTAGGCAAAAGGATGTTCTACACATAATGCGTAATCTCGACGTGAACAAGGCAAGTGGACCAGATGGGATACCAGCTATAGTCTTAAAGACGTGCGCACCTGAATTGTCGCCGGTCTTGACTCGCCTATTTCGACTGTCTTTAAAGTTGGGAAAAGTTCCTAAGTCTTGGAAGCTGGCAAATGTGCAACCTGTACCTAAAAAAGGAAGTCGTGCGGACCCAGCTAATTACCGACCAATTTCGATAACCTCCATAATCTGTAAGATTATGGAGCGGTTGTTGAACAACCGGCTCCTCGCGTACTTAGAGACCCATGACATTCTCAGTGATCGACAGTACGGTTTTCGTAAGAACAGATCAACTGGTGATCTTTTAGTTCACGCCACACATCTTTGGGGTCAAGCCATTGAGAATTATGGTGAGGCGCTTGCTGTGTCGCTTGACATCTCAAAAGCCTTTGACAGGGTCTGGCACGCTAGCCTATTGAACAGACTTCCCTCTTATGGAGTACCTCCCGAACTTTGCGCTTGGATAGCTGACTTCCTTAGTGAACGTTCTATCCGAGTTGTTATCGATGGATGCACATCTGACCCATTTGATATAAATGCCGGCGTTCCACAGGGGTCTGTTCTCTCCACAACCTTGTTCTTGCTCCACATAAATGATATGCTGCGGCCCAATGTATTTGGATATGCAGATGACAGCACAGTTGTGGAGAGTTACTTTTCCAATGCGCTTGCGTCTAGGGACTCGATTGAAGCTGAAAGAGAAGCCATGATTGTGCGCCTAAATAACACCTTAATGGAAATCTCCAATTGGGGTGACGCCAATCTAGTGAAATTTAATGCGTGTAAGACTCAAGCGTGTTTATTCACAGCAAAAAAAAGCACACTCCAACTAACACCATCTTTTCGTGACGTGCCTATCGAAGTATCTGACCATCTTGAGTTGCTTGGCCTCTCCGTCTCATCGAACCTTAATTACGGTCATTTCATTGAATCTAAAGCTCAACTTGCAGCCAAAAAGCTTGGAATTCTGGCCAAAGTAAAGCAATATTTCACACCTAACCAACTCCTCAGACTGTACCATGCTCAAGTGCGGTCCTGTGTGGAATATTGCAGCCACATATGGGCTGGCGCTGCAAAAACCCATCTTCAAGCTCTAGATTCAATGGAAAAACGCGCGAAAAGACTTATAGCCGAACCTAAACTAATTACCAAAAGTTTTGGATCTCTAGAACACCGTAGAAGAATAGCCTGCCTTTCTATCTTTTACCGGTTGCACTTTGGTGAGTGTGCATCCGAGCTGCATAATCTTATTCCGCCATCTCCATTCCACTATAGAACCTCGCGAAGAGCGGCCGGCTTTCACCCGTTCGTAGTAGATATACCTCGATTACGCACTAAACGCTTTGAAAGATCATTTTTAATTCAAACTGCGAAGGAGTGGAACTCCCTCCCGCCTTCTGTGTTCCCTGAGAACTATAATTTGGAATTGTTTAAAACCAGAGTGAATAGACTTTTTCAGGACAGGCATCATTTGCGATCGACCGCATCCACGCTTACCACCAGGCGGGATCGCGGTCAAATGCCTGCTCTGTTATGAATAAAAAAAAAAAAAAAAAAAAAACGGTTTTCGGTGAAATATCTCACTGATTGTTTTTGACTCGCTAATCTTTAAAGTAGGTATAAAACAATGCCATAACTTCACTCTCATAATAATTTAAATATCTTTTATGTGTAAACAAAAAGCGACCCTATTTCAAGGTATTAAGGTTCTACAAATCACATGCGCCTGCGCAATAAATTAACGAAACTTAATGATCTAATCAAAGTTTACGATGCGCGTCGAATCCGCGACTTCTAGTCTTTCCCGATATATGCGTGTTAAAATAATAAAAGTAACATCAAAATGGGTTCAGCAAAGACGTGTTTAAAATTTTATGTTGTTGTTTCAAATTGAAACCGAATTTGAATGATTGTTGCTCTTTTATGAAAAACTACCAAACTGCTGAATCGATTCGACTGGAATTTTATGTGTGATAGATTATTACTGTGTATTTGTTTTTTTTAAGATTGATTGACAGAAATAAATGGCTGAAACTAGATTAGACACCATAGTATTTCTAAAATTTTTTTTACTAGTTCATGTTTATAATTTCATCTGATACAATAGAAAGGCCGATCACACAAACCAAAACCAAGAAACTTAATCAGTTGTTTAACGGACGATTAAAACTAATATGAATATTAACGATCCAACCGCGTTGACCGTAATTATTTTTCGGATTTTATGAAGATTGGAATTTTTCTTAGCCACGTTTATGGGGGCCATGATTTACTCCCGGTGTCTTCAACTTACCCATTGCATCTGAAACAAGAGAAAGAAAATTTAAATACATTTGTCAATAACATTTTAAAATACAGGTGTATAAAATACAATTTATACTTAAAATTAATTAATTGAATGTTTTTTCCGGTTCCGGTTTCCGTATAGTAAACACGTCTGTCATATCTCGCTACTAATTTAATTCTAAAAGTCTAAATAATTCACTCTCATCAAGTTATAATCATCATAAATAGTGAATATTATGTGCAATGAATGAATTAAACTAATAATAACAAGAGAACAGTGCAAAAGTGAAGTGTTTATACAGAAACAATAAAACGAAAAAGTGTGGTTAATAAGTCAATAACAATAACGTCATTCTCAAAAGTGACAGTTCAAAGTACCAACCTAACAAAAATTATGCTATAGACTATAGACATTGACAGCACCAACCTACATTTCCATCATAAACTTCAGTGTTGCCAACTACAATTCGGGGTTACCAAATTAAATTCAGAATTGCCAACTACAATTCGGGGTTACCAAATTAAATTCAGTATTGCCATTCGATACGTATCTCCCCAAAATTATGGAAAAAGAAATGGAAAATTTCTGGGTAAAATTGAAGGAACAAATGGCGGCACAAACAAGAGAAATAACAGAAGCAGTCACTAAAAACGTTACAGAAAGCATAAATGAGAAACTAATTGCTCTTACGGAAGAAAATAAAAACTTAAAAACGGATGTTAAGAAATTACAAGATAAAATCAAAACTATGGAAGAAGATAGAAGACGAAACAACCTCATATTTTTTGGCGTAAAAGAAGAAAATCGTTATGAGTCCCAAATTGATCTGATTACAAAATTGCTTGATAAGAATATGAATATCCGTATGAATCATCATGAAATTAATAATGCATACAGACTTGGAGAAAAGAACCATAACAACATGCGCCCTATACTAGTAACTTTCACAACGAATTGGAGGAAAATGGAAATTCTCAAGAATAAAAAGAAATTAAATTCGGATATTTACATAAAAGAGGACTATAGTAAAGAAGTTCTAGAAAAGAGGAGACAGCTTTTACCTCAACTAAAAGAGGAACGAGCCAAAGGTAAAATCTGCTACCTCGTTAAAGATAAACTGATTACTAAGGAAAACAAAGAGGATCAGAAGGACAAAAGAAAACGAGATCGCAACGAATCTCCAAATAAATCACCAAATCACGCAACCATGCCTGCTTCAAAGAAGGTTAATAAAACAAATATGTTGGACTATGTTGCTAGAGGAAGATCTTCGTCACTAACCATTCCAACAACGTCAAAAAACTGTTAAATGACATCGGCAACCGGAAACAAAAACAATTAAACGAAACTTATTTAAATATCAAAACAACCAAACAATACACCCCAAGACGGCTGGTCACCGTGGGGAAAAGCGACCACTACCCTCCAATCAATTCCACATCCGCGCCAATCGTTTCAGGAAGTAGTAAACGAAATTCGAAACAAATTTTTCATATAGCAACATTTAATACGCTATCATTGAGGTTAGATGAGAGTTTACAAGAATTAATTTTAGCCATCCAACATATTAAGTGGGACATAATAGGCCTTAGTGAAGTACGACGAATGGGTGAGGCTATTGAAGAACACAGCGAATTTCTTTTGTACTACAAAGGCGAAACACCTGGAAGACACGGAGTAGGTTTTTTAATAAAAAAAGAACTTAAAAGTTTTATCACGGAATTTGTTGGCGTTTCAGAAAGAATTGCGATATTAAACATAAGACTTCCGCCAAAGAAAGAAATTTGGTCTATTATTCAGATTTATTCCCCGACTGAGCAATCGTCTAATTCTGAAATTGACTCCTTCTACTTATCTCTAAACAATACCATCAATGAACACACATACAAAAATTGCATAGTCATGGGAGATTTCAATGCTCAAGTTGGAGTTTCAAGAACAGGAGAAGATATCATCCTAGGTCCTCACAGCAAAGGTAAAAGATCAAGAAACGGGCAAAAGTTATTGGAGTTTGCTTTTGAAAATAACTTGAAAATACTGAATAGTCTATACAAGAAAAGAATATCAAAGAGATGGACGTGGGTATCGCCGGATGGACGTTATAAGAACGAAATCGATTATATTCTCTCAAACAAAACGAAATCCTTTGAAGACTGTAGTACTATCGCAAATCTTAATTTCAATAGCAACCACAGAATGATACGGGCACGTCTAAATACATCTTCAGGTTCAGACAACAGTCGCCCTTTTAAAGTCAAAACTCGAACGCCAACTAACGCAACATCAACGGCTACGATTAGTGATAAACTAAATTCTTTGAAAGGAGCGCTTACTCAAGACCTAACTACTCAACAAAAATATGATATGCTTTATGAAATATTAATAACAAAATCTGGAAACAAAAAAACAATTAAAACGAAATCGACAATATCTGAAAAAACTTACGAACTTTTGGAAAAACGGTTAAATCTAATAAAAATACCTAATAAATCTAGAAGCATAAGAATGGAAATAGGTAAATTAAGTAAAGACATCAAAACACAAATGAAAAAAGATCGTAAGAGTTATAGACTAAAAATCTTTGAGAAACATATTGTCAAGACAGGGGGAATTAAAAAAGCTGTTAAGTTTATGACAGATAAAACAAACTGGATACCAAAGATGAAAGACCGAACGGACACGACGAAGACCAAAAGATACGATATATTAAACATCGCTACCAAATTCTACGAAGACCTGTATTCCAAAAAAATTAAAACCGACGAAACTGACTTACAGAGCAACGAAACTGTTCCACCAATATTAAAAGAAGAAATAATCAAAGCCATAGAAACACAAAAAATTGACACAGCTCCCGGACCAGACTCTATCAGTAATGCACTATTAATGGAGTGTAAAAGCGTTCTTGCACCAATGCTGCAATATATCTTTAACGACATACTGGACACGGAAACCATACCAACCCAGTGGGCAAACTCGTCAATAACCCTTCTCCACAAAAAGGGAGATAAGAATGAAATCAACAACTATAGGCCCATTAGCCTGATGTCTAATATATATAAAGTATTCGCAAAGATCATCCTCCGTCGAATAACCAGGAATCTAGACGAGAATCAGCCTAGAGAACAGGCTGGTTTCAGGGCAGGATATTCGACGCTGGACCACATACACGCAGTGAGACAGATTTTTGAAAAGAATAAAGAATACAATATACCGTTCTACTGTTGTTTTATTGATTTCAACAAGGCATTTGATTCAATCGACCACGAATGCATTTGGCGAAGTTTAAAAAAATCAAGGAGTTCAGTTAAAATACATCAGAATTCTAAAAAATATTTACACAATTAGTACAGCGAAAATAAAATTAGAAAAACACGGAAAAGAAATAAAAATAAACAGAGGCGTACGACAGGGAGATCCTATTTCTCCTAAATTATTTACCGCGGTCTTAGAAGAGATCTTTCGAAAACTCGATTGGGATCAATATGGCTTAAATATACATGGACAACAGCTAAACAACCTGCGCTTCGCCGATGATATTGTTATATTCGCGGAATCAAGTACTCATCTCCAAAGCATGCTAGAGGACCTAGAGAGAGAAAGTCGTAAAGTCGGCCTCACAATGAATATAACAAAAACTAAAATTATGACGAACGCTACGGAATCTCCTATTATATTAAACAGTAAACCCATTGAATATGTAAAAGAATACTCTTATTTAGGCCAACAGATATCCATAAATAATGTTATGTCGAAAGAAATAGATTCAAGAATTGGTCTTGCTTGGAAAAGTTATTGGAGATTGAAAGAAATAATGAAAAATGAGGAAACAAATGTATACATTAAGAAGAAGCTTTTTAACACATGTGTATTACCAGTTCTTACTTATGGTTGCCAAACGTGGTCACTTACCAAAGCGCAAAACTCAAAAATAAGGACATGCCAGACGTCTATGGAAAGGAGCATGTTAAATATTAGGAGAAACGACAGAGTAAGGAATAAAACAATAAGAAAGCGTACGAAAGTAGAAGATGTGATATGTAAAACACGGAAGCTTAAGTGGGAATGGACTGGCCATATATTAAGAGGATGTGAAAAATGGAATAGAACATTGATTTTCTGGTATCCCAAAAATGGAAAAAGGAAACGGGGGAGACAGATTAGAAGGTGGGAAGACGAAATCGTAGCAACAGCGGGAAAAACATGGACGAGAACAGCACTGAACAGAAAGGAGTGGAAGGGAATGGAGGAGGCCTTTGCCAAATTAGGGCAAACAGACCAATCTGCCGATGTCGACTCATCAGAGTCTTAATTAAGTTTTTAAATGCACATATTATTACTATTGTTGTGTCTGATTAAGGCTAATAAATAAAATAAATAAAATAAATAATTGAATAGGAGGAATTCATTTACACTATTAATGAGCCTCATGTCTAAAATTGTACAAACAAAAGGTCAAATAAAGATTTATTATATTATTATTATATTCATTTCATTTATCAACAGGTATTTATGTATTTAGGCAGTGTCTTATCATTTATGCTATTTCTGTCCGTTAAGTAAGTGATCATGTATTTTTATATGTAGTTTTTATTATTGATACTTATCATTATAATTATTAGTAGCTTTTATTTATAAGTTTAACTGAAAACACAGACTTATAAGCGACATTAATTTTTAGATAGCAAGACGGCCACCTGCTTTCAATATTAAGATTATTTACAGATTTTTGTTTTTGTAGGCAATCTTAACATAGTTTCTGGCCTTCTCTTTAAAGTCTCTTCTCTTTTACAGTTACTCAATTGTAAGTTTAATCAAATCTTGATTCAACAACAAATGATTCACAACATAGGAACACGGTTATCACCTTATCACTCCTAAGAAATGCGTTATCTCATATCGGGACATATTTGACAGTTTGACAGCTAGGTGACAGGTCTGACAGGTGACGGGCGGCGTAGGCTTGTATTGTAAAATGTAGCGTAAGAGTTTATTTGAATAATAAGTATTGATTTTTATATGAACAGTAATTTTTAATTGTTTTCATTTTAACCAATGGTTTTTATAAACATTCTTCATGGCACCGTATTATAATTTATTTTAACATATAAGTTCTTGCATATATGTATTATAATTCATCATGTAAATAAATAATCATAGATTTCAATTTTAGAATACAGACGTAAGTATCCTATGTGGCAAAATAATGATACGTTATTAAAATGATTGCCTATGATTTGTGTAAACAGGTCTAAGGAAAAGAAGACATTATAAATACCGTTATGAGTAGATATTATATTCCTTGATATAAAATAACTTTGAAAATTTAAAAATATGTTGCAAAATTATAATTAAGCACCAAGCTTATTCATGAACTTGGAACCCCTACTTCACCGTTCACTCTCAACGACTGGAAGCTGTACAGCGAAGGTTCACTCGGTATCTTGCCTTTATTTCACCTGGCATTTCGCATAGACGCCCCTACTATGATAGATTGGCCTTTTTCAAAATGGATAAACTTCATGATAGAAGAGTCTCCCTAGACTTAACATTTTTGTTTAAATTGTTAAACGGAAAAATCGATAGCCCAGATTTGCTCAATAGTATAATGTTTAATGCTCCCCGTTCGATTCCCAGAAAACCTATCCGAACTTTCAGCATTCCAACTTGTAGAAGAACTCTCGGTTCGAACTCACCAGTTTTTCGCTTATTGAGAACCTACAATGAATACCTCACTAAAGTTCCGAACCTTGATATTTTTCACGATAGTTTATCAATGTTTAAACGAAAAGTGCACAGATCATATCACATCACGTTTTAAAATTAAGCAATATTGAATTAATATACTAAGGTACTTTATTTGTATAAAACATCCCCATTAACTACATTTATCTTTAGTTTTTCTTGTAATGCTGTGTACATCTATAATAGGATCAAGCATTAGAATATTCTTACTTTGTATTTATTATTAAGGAATGATGTATGCGCGATCTGTTGATGTACCCAAATAAATAAATAAATAAATAAATAAATGATGGTAATTTAATTGAGTTAAATGCATAAAAAACAGTAGAGAAAGGATTCATAAACAATCAAGCTTAAAATGTTAATTAAGTTGTTTATTATTCAGTTGATTCGCGCTTGCATACAATTAAAGGCCAATTCAGTTTTATATAAAATTGGGTATCAGTGACCTTTGCATTGATCTATATTTTTGTTACTAATTTCAGTTTTAATTTACGCAAAGTTTCAAAATGTATATCTTATCTCAAAATAATGCAGCATATCAAATTACATTAAAATCCGCCCATCCGTTTAGGTGTGATTGACATCCAAACTTCTAAATTCCATCCGCTTTAATCTGTACTAACGTGCTCATAAATAAGCATTACGAGTATCCGAACATAATTGCTATCAAGCGAAATGTCAAAATGAATCACAGATAAAAAGGAGCGAAATTCGAATTTGGAACGTCAAAATTAAAGCGGGCAAAACGAACAACCGACGCTTAGTTCAAAACTTTGTTATTACTCTGTTATAATTTATCCCGAGCGGAGCGAGCGAGTAGTAAATAAATAATTAAAAGAAGTTTTTCTGACCGTCTCGCCGGTTGCTGTTTTCATTCTATTTACATTCCGCAGAGCCCGGCTACAACGCACTCATTGACAGACCGAGACTGATCCGATATTCATTAACGATTTAACATACATTTTAAACAGACCTATTAAAATAACCTATTATAAGCTAAATGTCCTGAGGCATAAATATTGAATAAGGATATAATGTCAAGAAAAAGAACCTTTACATTAATTCATATAATTGTTGCCCGGTTATGTAGAATTGGCTTCCATTTTACATAATCTCTTTAAGGAAAATGACATTTACGAATCTTGCCCATATAAGATATAGTGATTGAGTTTTGATTAATTTAATCATTGTAATGTTTAGGACTCAAGGATTTGGATAAAGTATGCTTTTCATTAGTATGTGTAATCGTTAATTTGAGGTAAGTAGGCATCTCGTATTATTTATGCCTTGTCCTTTGTAATATAAAAAATCTTAACGGATCTATAAATAAAATATCAAACAATTAATACATTTTTATTTACTCTCTACTGTTACTTCGGAAGCAAAACCGTGAATCAAACCTAGTATTTCATTAACCAATCGATTCGTTTACAAAAAAAAGTTAATAATCGTAACCTCCAAACCCCTAGTTAAGTAACCGGCGGTTAAAATAAAACCAAGAGTGCGGTTGCACCGGCCGTGTGACGCGGCCATACTTGGAAATGTACGTATGATTCCACTTACTGGCCTGCTGGGGTTACATGGCGCTGTTCTTTATTTATGTTTTTTGTTGTATTATTAATTTACATTGTAGTATTCTAGATGGAGTATGTTGGAAGACTTTTAGTGGGATATTATTAAGTAGCATGTGGATACTGCTGAATAGTTATAGGCGGGATGTTTGAACAACAAAAACGTTACAAAAATGTAACGTTAAATATGTTTAAGCATCCAAATTTCCAATATTTAAACACTTTTACAGGGTAACGTTAGAAAATATAGCCGAAAAATTTGTTGTTAAGAAGACGATGGTTCATAAAATATTCAAGTGAAATTAAAAACACGCGCAATGTAGCCCCATCCACTACATTGCGTGTTCGCCAGTGGGATTCGTTCTTAATAAGCGTATATACAATAACACACGCGTGATTAGGATTTCGAACCCTATCTGTAAGACGTACGGGCGCTAATCGCGTGCGCATAGGGTGCTATTTATACGCTGTGAGCTCAGTTTGACAATTTCAACAAGTTCAGGTGGAATGTAACGGTGCAGGGAACCGGGAATTTATCTGGACTTTGGAACATTGATGTTGCCCATCCTATTTGTGGACGGGGTCGGGTTGCTTAACCCTCTACTGGAGCAATGACAAGGGGATTCATCGAGCTTTAGCCAGCTTTTAAAAGCTACTTTTTTTGTTGTGTTCATATTCTGATGTGAGTAAGAAGAAATCAACGTTGTTGATATGGAAGACGTTAACATTTATTGTTGTATCGAGATTATTCTCCATTGAAAGAGCAAACGTTTGATTGCTTTCTCGAAATGCATTCACAATCTTGCAGCATTTTAGTTTATCCCCATTTCACAGACAAACAAACATACAAAACATTGACAAGATAAACAAGAAGTCCATTAAAGCTATCAAAAATAAAAATTTTAATCACACAACAATCAATTGAAGTACCAGGCCCGCATAACGCCGAGGCACTATAAATTACCACGCGGCGACAGCGCTAATGCGCCGAACGACGCTGACTGATAGCGCTGCAGCGACGATACGGTGACGGTTAAGTGCGATCGCTTGTACCGTTGATATCGGCCTACGCCTAGCTTATGCTATCCTGGTACATGCCTTGTTCATTATTTTTCCTTTAGGGATTTGACGGGATCCCGCAGGATCTATTTTCGAATGTGACAGATGCATCCCCGACTTTCCAATTTGTGCACGAGCGATAGACGTATTTAATTCTGTACTGAAGTGATATCTTATGTTTCAGAATATACCTCCCTACTTACAGTTAAATAGCTATGTATAAGCATCATGGCTAAACAGCTGAAGGGTTATGGATGAGTTTGGGTTAAGAGATGAGATACAGTCTGACTTGGATAGCAATACGGGACAAGCGCAGGGACGATGTCGAATGCAAAACTTGTATACATCACTAATAGTTAAATTCAAATAGTAAAATGGAATATGTAGTTTTTTTCTTAACAACATCAAAAGGTACATGTTCTAAATATAAAACAACCATATCAAAAGACATATCTCCCTAACCCATAAAAAGAAAAGAGGTGATACATTAAAACCACGATAATTCAAAGCCTACTGAGAGGAATCAAAAGATCCTACGTATCCCGGCGTATCCCACCGTATCTGTTATCATTCCGGGAAGCCGGAGCAAATCCCCGTATCCGGGACTCGAATATCCTGTAATCCCGGTTAATAACGGACGCTAGACATTCGATAATGAACATACGAAACTTATAATTGCCTATAATTATTGTAAGGAAACTGTTATAATTTAATTGAACGTTCTGCCCGGATAAATAATAATGCGATTGATAAATATTATGTATTATTTATATAAGTTATGTGTTACTTTGCAAAATTATAATTCCGTAGGTGGATGATGTTCGTTAAAATTTAGGATTATTATAAGATAATACTAAATTTTAACGAAGTTATTACTGTAAACGTTATATCAGTTTATTTTTCAATAATATGATAATTTCGTAAAATAAAATATACCAGAAGTCTCAAATATATTTTCGGATAAGTATCAGGGCTTCATGCCGATTGAGGAGCGCCTAATGATCGTGACGCGACGGCTCGAACAAATCCTACCAATATGGAACGGGAAATACCTGGAAAATGGGAATGTTATTTTCCCCTCGCGTTAAGGGAGAATATATGGCGTGTAACGAGAAAGAAAAACACAAAACATACGACTAACAGTTCTCTAGTACTGAGTTGTTACTTACACATTAACTTTTTTTATCGCCAGCAACTCTTTTGATCTCCGTCCATCTGTTCAGATTTCGTCGTAAGGGCTGGCCACACACGACCGTTTACGATACAGTTTTACAACTCGACAAACAAACACGCGGTTCCGAGCAACGCTAAACGCGTTATCAAAGGCGCCACGCCGAATTCCACAATTCCTAGGAACCGCTGCGTGAAGGCGAATTCGAATTGGAACAATAACTTTCTTTTATGTCAGACTTTTCATAACAAATCACGTGTAACAAATATCGCAGTGAATCCAATTTCAGAACGACGCGTAACAGACAATAAAGGTCGCCATTCATTAGAAACTGACCTCTACAGATGCCCACTAATTAGACGCGTACAATATTTAAATCGAACTGAATATAGTTAAGTTAATCTTGACGTTTCAGTTACAAAGCCGTGTGATTTACATTAAAACTCGCGCGCAATAAAAGGACCATTTCGGCTCGTGGTTGAACATGAAAATTTTCTATTCGAGCGCACAAAGGGCGCAATTAACGGGGCCATTGTAAGGGCCCGTTCTCGGGGGCGATTACTTCATTATTATATTATTTTATGTGTTCGGGACAATGCCTGAATGCATGTGCAGGTTTACGTTTACATAAATCATGCTTCTCTTGCTTATTTACCGCTCAAGTTATTGCAAACTGGGTTTAGTAATGAAATCCGTCTTACGTAATTGCAAATAAAAAATAATGAATTTCCAAGCTTAATTTAACTTTTTAATTTGTTTAACTAACAATAAATAATATGATACACCAAATTAACATAAAAGAAGATACCAGGCTAACATAAATGCGCGGGCATCTTCCAGAAAAGCCAGTAGAAATAGACTAAGGGTTGTACTTCTGAGAACTTCGCTTTGATATCGCTCCAATAATAAATAGAACTGCCGATTGTTACAATTTCATAGCTGTTTGTACGCCACATTAACATTGGGCACAGATAATTAAAATATTCGTTTAAAACAACCGTTAAATTGCTTCTAAGAAAATCTTAAAAAAGAGAAGAAAAATGTCAATAAGACTAAACATTTAAGAGATCACAACTCAGTTGTTTCTGATAAGAAATCAAGATTAAAATCAATCAACTAAAATCAGATGGACAAGGATTTTTGAAAGGTCAAATTTCTATAAGTACTTCCTGTAGCTCGGAAAGGTGTTTCTAAGAAAATGACACATCATAATACCGCAAAGCAATAAAATATTTTGAAATGGTTCTATTTATACTGAATTTAAGAGGAAAATAACTTTAAAAATATAATTAACCTTAGCAAATAACTGAACTGTTTTTTGATACTAATTTGTCCCAAATAGTTTTCCGTACATTTGATATAGATTGGCCAGATCCAGGTACTTAAATCTAACTCTCACCTATCGATGCACCCTCACGAGACCCTTGGGTGCGAATAATTCTCTAAACAACAGTTAATATAAGAATAATGGAATAATTATTGTATCGGCGTCGCGTGCGCTCCCCTGGACACCCTTGGGCTGATAGACAGTTTGCGTGCTGGTACCAATTATTTTGGGGTAATAGGAATTTGGCGCCTTAGAGACAATGGGGAAAGTTTATTTAGTTACGTTGTTTTTTTTGGGGACTAGTGTGTGCTCACACCTAGGGGATGTTTAGTTTTAGGAAGTTTTGGTAGGACAGTGAGTTATATACTTTTTATTGCGTATCTAAAAGTAATAGGTTCTCTGACAATTTAATGCAAAATAAATTGTTGTTGTACCATTACATCTTCGTATAGAAAAAGTGTAAGTTCACAGATGGAAAAGGTATAATTTAAAGATCTTTAAGTACTTTCATCCAATAACAATTAACTTTGTAACGTGTCGGCAAAGCTCTGCCAAATAAAAATTGAACACGCAATTGTCTACTAATTCGCGAACAATACCAGGCAGTCATAAAACGACTGCAGTAAACCCGAGTCCGCTAAAAGCCGCCGGGGCGGGGCCGGTCCGCCCAGCGTTTTACCACGGACATGCAATGCCAGCGTCTTTATTAACGCCTGCTGACTTATGCACGCCTGGTACTTCTAGGCGTAGCTGGTGTGAATTAGCTAATCAAGTTACTCCTGGTCATGTTTTATGCACCTTGGGTATTTAAATTTTTAAGTATTTACGGAAGTTATAGGTGTGCTCTAAAAACCTAACACTTCTTTTTGCACAATCGGTTAAAAAAAGGAAAGCTCCCTCAGTCACTATCTTTCATCTCTCAACTTCCTAATCTTTATGTAGTCCTAGTACACAGCTACGCTTGTACTAGGCGCCGTTTGATTATGAGCGCCTGGTACTTTAACTAACCACTTTTAATTAACTAGGGAATCTATCTATAGTTAACATTTTAAAATAAAGTATTTTATTATTTACCAATGTTAACTATAGAAATATCTATAAATAAATTGTCATACTAATGTCTTACAAATATACCGTAGCATTTTCAAAGTGAGCTAAAATACTACCGTCAGCACTGAAGAGATAATTAGACAGATCAAAGGCCTGACTATATATCCACAAAATGGTGTCAAACACCTATACCTGAAAATTATATCTAAGATACTGAAGATTTAAGACTATATACAGATCATACAAATACACAGCTAGCTATGCCACGCGGTTTTGCTTAGTCAAAATCAAGTATGTCTATAGCTCATGTGTTACTGATTATTGATTTATCTCACTGTAAATTTTCAATCAAATGTGTCCAGCAGTTTTTTCGTAAATGAGTAACAAACATACCTACATATTTCCTGCCAAACTTAGTAATTTCGTTATTTCTATAACTATTTTATAGTTCAGTAATACTACAAAGCTTTTCAAACATTACAAAATGAAAAGTGTCTATTTGTCCGACAACTGGGCTAATTACTAGTTAATGTTAAAACAAACATGACGGTAGTTAGAGAAAAGCGGTGTTTTGTCGTAATTGAAGGGATTATGAAGATACATCTAATCTTATAAAGGACTAATAGTTTATACATAAGTAGCGCCTTTTATTGTTTACTAGCGGTCCGCCCCGGCTTCGCCCGTGGTACATATTTCGCAATAAAAGGTAGCCTATGTTCTTTCTCACCGCCTCCTTGGTACAGTGGTTGACGCGTGAGCGTAACACCAAGGGGTCCTGGGTTCGATTCCCGGTGGAGACGAAGAAAAAAAAATGTCTCGGTCTGGTAGGACACAGAAGGCTGATCACCTACTTGTCCCTAAAGAAAATCGATCAGTGAAACAGATGTATATAATGCGTCTGCCCCTTACCCCAGTACGGGGACATGGGACTTCACTTATGTTCTTTCTCAGGGTCTAAAGATTATATGTGACAAATATCATCAAAATCGGTCCAGTAGTTTATGAGCCTATTCGTTACAATCAAACAAACAAAGTTTTCCTCTTTATAATATTAGTGTAGATACCGAGTACATAACTACACCGCATTTTTATAGGATGAAAATAGTTTCAAAGAAAATGGATTTAACCAAATTTCATGGAATTCAATTATGTCGTTACATACTTATACATCGATGATATTATAATGACTGTTTATAGAAATAATTATATAATTTTCCTGTAACCTCGCGATGGTAAAGCTCATTTACTGCCTTCAAGTTACGTAGAATCTCAAACAATTTATCCTCAAGCATAACAACAATGAGCAAACAGTTGAGTTACGTATCAGTGGCAGAACACGAAAACATCTTGTTTGAGTTCACGACTCACGTGGAAAGATCCAGCGGTTATCAACAGAGCAAACTTTGTCTATGCCCCATCTGATCTCGCCAACATCCGGCCTTATCTAATCTCTGGTCACTGTTTGAGCTACACCGAGATACACGCCACCGTACGTAAAAACTATTAAAAAAACAACATTTTCGAAATTGGAAGCCGTATTTATACACTGCAAATATCAATGCCATAGATAATAACTGGCGCCATGTTGACGTTCCAAATTCGAAATGTCATTTTTTGAAAAAGGAATGTTTTTCCCGATGACAGCGATGACAGCCGCCGTGATGTGCAACCGCTCTAATCGTTCGCCGATTGTTTACTTTCTCAAGTATTGTCACTACAGATTACAGCGCGTATTTGTATAGCCCATCGACTTTTTGAGTGGTTTTAAACAAACATCATTGAGTCGAGAACAGGAGATCTCTTGTGCACCCTCGCAGGCAAATAGCAGCTTGTATTTATTTAAAAAAGACTAATCTTGACGTCGAGAGTTATCGCCGCATCCGGCTACAGTTAAATCTCGAAGAGCAAATAATGTAAGCGTTTCTCACGGTAGCGAAAGAAAAACTTGTTAAACTTTAATCATTAAATGACATACATAAAAACGATATACAATCACAAATAGGCTGAGTGAAAAGCTTTGAACATTAATTAAAACTATGACGCGTTCACACGACATTCATTAGCGGTGTCATTATTCATTCCTATTTTCAATACTTTTGGTTTTTATACGCGCAGACGATGCC
Organism: Colias eurytheme; assembly: GCF_061535395.1. NCBI lineage: Eukaryota > Metazoa > Arthropoda > Insecta > Lepidoptera > Pieridae > Colias > Colias eurytheme. The sequence goes on along the minus strand of NC_142997.1, from coordinate 9,450,373 downwards.
AAACTAGTGCCATGTTATGATTTGACTGTTAATTAATTCTGAGTGACGCACGTTGCGTGAAAGTCGGAGTGTCCTCACAGAGGGAACTGTCAAAATGTCCACGCTCGCGCTTGACGCCTTTGCTCTTTGTAAACTGGCGAAAATGCTGAGGAAAAAACGGGTTTGAAAATAGAATTCCAATAATATCATTTATCATGTTCACACAATATATCAAGATTTCAAAACATCCGATTTAGTTTAGCTCAATGTAAATACGCCCACGCGTAGCACGTGAAAAAGTGTTGTAATAATATAGTTCATTAACAACAACCGAGGATATAATGTTTTATGTTCGCAATTTCAATATTAGCACAATTCATTACGATCATTACAAAACCGAAACCAAAGCAAGTCGAACAATAAACATAAAACCGAACACAAGATGCACATAAAACGAACCGTTGACTTTTGGCGTCGCATTTAAAAGCGATACGTCCACTATCATTTTCACGCTATAAACTGTAACTAGGGTCGCCAGCGTCGATTACACTTCGAGCCGTGTCGCGTCAGCAGCGCCGAATAATTGCTTCCCATCGTATCGAATTTTCTGTGCATTCCAAATTTAAATTTACACATGTATCATAGATAAAACACTCTAGAACAGTTTCGCTAAACGAACGCATTAGTATTCGCGAGATTCGATATTCAAATTGAATTGTATTTGGAATACGAATGAAACGATTTGACGAGGTGTTAGTTGTACGTGGTTTGTTGCTTGTCTATGATCGATTGTGGCCCTTTACATTCTATTACCGTTGAAATAAATTAAATATAAATAATACAGATACTACTTTTTTCTTTTATATTAATTTATCAATAAAATTATGAGCTTATCTGTTTACAGCACATAATATTAAAAAGATTTTTGAAGTGAAACTTCTCTAGGCGCGTTGAGAGTAAAATTTAAAGTTCGCGTCATGGCAATACCGTCACGTAGTTAGGCGTTAGGCGTTGATTTTGGCATCTTTGGCGAAAACAGTTTCACTTCTGACACGTGTGCTCGGCACACATGCTCTTTTTTGAATGAAAAAATTAAGAAACAAAAGAAATCGCTACACTTGCAAACTAGTGACCTACATCATCAAATTTTCTTACTCACAAATTTATTGTGCAATACCATTTCAAATTTGAAATGAATAAATCAAAAACGTTTTACAAGTACAAAGAAACATTGTCCAGCCCATTGAATATTAATACAGGGCCATATTAGTGTATCTAGACTAGATATGATTGTAATTTGCATACTTGATACTTGTTTTTATTTAAGAGGTCATTGGCCGAATCTATATTTTAGTTTTTAATTTTTATATTGTAATTAGGATAATGTTAAGTACCGTAAGTACCAGTAAGTAGTAGGTAGGTAGTGTTTTTTAAATTCTATTTTTTTTAAGTATGTTTAAGTTTTGGGAGTGTAGCTTTTTATACTTCCTTTCTTCTTAGTTAATATTATAAATGAGAAAGTTATGAGGATGTGTGTGTGTTTGTTACTCTTTACGCAAATACTACTGAACCGATTACAATGAAATTTAGTACACATATAGAGGGTAACTTGGATTAACACATGGGATAGGTTTCATCCCGGAAATACCACGGGAACGGGAACTATGCGGGTTTTTCTTTGAAACGCGGGCGAAGCCGCGGGCGGAAAGCTAGTGAGACCTATATGATGATAAACCAAGATAAGTGGATATAACTTTAATTGAAATGTAGCAGTTTAAAGTATTATAAGAATGTCTAAACCCCTACAAATAAAACCATATTTGCATGAACAGAATCCATAACCTTCGAATATTAAATCATCTCGATAAATATTAAAATGTTCCCAAAATCCACTTACAAAACTGTAACTTGAATATATCGCATGCCATTTGACTTACAAATCAAGACTTGGGAATTGAATCTGTTACCCTCGTCGGTAACTAAGTACTCACTTCACTCAAGGGTCCACAATTCGATTACGGGGGCATGATTCAACTATTTCAAGTGTCCGTCTATAAGATTATCAGAAGTGCTGCGCACTTTTTGATACTTTAGGTAAGTCGTAAAATGTGATAGCTATAATCGGTGGACATAAAATTTTGTTGGATCAAGTTTTGTGAATTGTCACTATCTATTAAGTAAAACATATCAAAATCACATCAGTAGTTCGTAACGTTACACCTTTAAAACTAGCTCCATAAATATGAATATTATATTGTCAATATTTTAACGGTTTTAAAGCCAATAAATTGAATATTTAAGGTAAAATATAAAATAATGTAAATACACCCCAAGATCATTTCACTTCAATTCCGGGACATGAAAATTTTCCCGGGCTATAAACATAAATGTCATACCCGGGGAAACACATGCAATCCAAAGGTGGGGAGATTATATCCGGGGAAATTGGCAGAGATGACGGAAAATTACCAGGATGACGATACTACATTGCAGGAGTAAAATGTATTAAGGATTTATGAATTTTCAGTAAGAACATAGACGAACATACAAATTTATAGAAATTTTATCGTAATAACACAGAAGACAATAGTAGTGATATTTAATACATTAAATGAGGTAATCTTAATATATATAAATCTCGTGTCACAAGGTTTGTACTCAATGGACTCCTAAACCACTTAACTGATTATAATAAAATTCGCACACCATGTGCAGTTCGATCCAACTTGAGAGATAGGATAGTTTAAACATGTAGGTACCACGGGCGAAGCCGGGGCGGACCGCTAGTTAGGATATATATTTAGAATTTCAATAGAATATACCTTCTTTTAGAGCCAAAGAAAAGCTGGAATACCAATATCACTAAAAGATAGACGAACAGATAATAGAAAACAAAGCACGAATTAATAGCTCATACACAATTAGACAGAAAATAAAGCCGGTTTAAATCCGTTAAATATTTCCAAAAGAGCGCCATAAAGCCAGACCCTCTGGAGGTATAAAATCAGTAAGAGGTAAAATAAAGAGTCGACGGGGCATAAAACACTCTGAAAGCCTTTACGGCCCCTTCTGTTTTTGGGCCAATAGCGATCGGGGACATCTCTGTAATTTCCTTAATACTTGTATTTCCTTGTTAAATAGAAAGAATAGAAAGGGTTTAAATTTAATTATCTTTATAATGTTATCTGTGGATTATAATGGGTTTTATGAAAGGCAAGTTTTTGTCAATCATATCAAACGCCTGAATGAAATTTGGATCAGGCGTAGATGATTGATTCATTTAGAAGGTTGGTTATGAAGTAAAAGTAAAGCAGCAGGCCAAAGCTAGTGTAGTTTATTATTTTAACCCACTTTTCTAATATTTGTAACCACTGTGATCATGGTATTTATCACAGTTAATACATGTGGCATTAGTCTTTCAGGAACGGATTGAAGTAACGATTTAATTATTTTTTAGGTCATTACTTAACAAATTCCTCATACAGGTTGTAGCAAGTTCCTTTCTAATGAAAATTTAGAAAAAAAGTACTTCCGAATGTTTTACAGCACGCATTGAGATCCCTAATCGTTTAAAGCTTTCCTTCGCACATCTACTTTGTATTACATATTGCAGTAATACAGCATTTATAGAACATCAATTCAATACCTCATTCACAAGCATCAACCATTTCCCGAAGCATCAATAAAACATTATCATAACATTACGCGATCGTACGAGCGTCATAAAAATCGGAGAGGCCGTAAACTTCCCGCCGTCTCCCGAATACGCAAACCCGTTACCCACATCGCTGCAGACGATACTACGAGACAACGGACACATCCGGCGAGTCTTGTCTTTATTTAATCATAGCAATTGTATCCTCCAAGCACCAGTTGACAAATTCGCACGCCCCCGACATCGTCTTAAACGCGCACTTAAGCCCTACCCTTCCTTCACCCTTGGACGCCTCCATTCTTTTTATATCGCAAGTTTATTAACGCATAAAGGTCTGCCGATGGCCCTTTAAGAATTAGGACTCGACCCGTGGATGCGCGCTCGCTCGAGCCGAACAAATGGAGTGCCGGAATCTCCAGATCGGCACATCCCTACGCAATTAGTGGAGCCGTTATCGTCGCGCGCAAATTTGAATTCGGAACGTTCCAACGTTTTTCATTAACCGCTTCTTTTTCCAGCCGACTGTCGAACGTAGCTATGGTTCGTTCGATGGCAAGGAATTCTATTAGGAGTGTCGTACACGCTGCGAATGCGAGTATCGGAGCGATCGGATTTACATCGCGCACTAAAACGGAATCATGAATGAACGAAACCCAGAACATTATCCTTATGCTCCCATTTTACGACCTTTACCCCCATCGAAAGGGTCGCGACACGCCGTAAAACGCTCCGTCCCGCTTTCGCTCGAGGGCCGCTCGTAAAACGGAGCGAGATAATCACGAAGATGAGTCGAAAATTATTTTTTTTATTATCACCATCGGCGGTGCTCATTTATTTCCTTTTTACGGGCCGAGTACCTCATAAAAAGACAATAAACTTACTATTTACAGACCATCAGGAAATTGTTAGCCGAAGAGGTCCCTTTACGACACATGGTGGACTGATGCAGTCTTTACGAGAGCACCGACATTAACGGAATGATACATTTTATTCGCTACTAACTTTGCCGCCGGATTTGCTTAAGCGGTTGTAGTAAAAGTTGCTTGGGGCGAAGGTTACATTGAATTATTTACATAGTTTCGCCGTGATGTCTTTCCCCTGTTTCTTAAAGCAATTCTTCCTGAATTACATTTGTATTTGGTACTTGACTCAGAATAATAACAATCAACATAAAATCACTCAATTACAAAACACAACTACCCTTCTTTTTGTATTAAGACAGTTTATAACAAATTATTACTAACAGCTTAACTATCTACCACTTTCCAAAATCCACTTATATCGGTACAGATACCAGGGGATCATAACCGCCTAGTAGTCGAGTAGTTTTTTAATGCTTATAATAGCAGTTATTAAACGGTTGCCCGTCACTAATACGCGTTAACCGCTTTTTTATACTCAGATATTGGCCGCTGTAAATCGTAGTCAGATTATGGGCTAAATTGTTTTAAGATATATTTTCATTATTAATGAGAGGGAATTTATAAATTTATGCCCGCGTTGACGCCATATTGATATGTTGCTTTGTTCGCGATTGAGTTTTATGGACTGTATAATGAAGTTATTTTTTAAGTGGAAAATATTTTGAAGGATATTTCGTCCGTGTTGGATATGTATTTATGAATTGTAGTATTATTATAAATCCTATTTGAAGTAGCGTGGGCGTTTGTATTCAATCATGTAGTTGTATTAAATCATTTTTAATGGAATAAGATGAAATTGGCGCAAAGTTAGCTTAAAAGCTAGACTTATTAATGGTAGGTTTAGTTCCATCAGGGAAAACTCAATGATTAAAAAGTTGTTTTAATGTAAATTTAAGGAGCTTTGATAGGGTCAACTCATCTAATTCTGTGACAAAACAGAATATGAAAAAAAAACAGGTTAAACTTTATAAATTTTATTTTTATTTTTAATAGGAACATTAATCAATCTTCTATTTATCAAATGGAGCAAGTGTAATCTTAACACATATGAATTAACTCAGCGTAAAATGAGCTTAATCAAACCGCGATGACTTGTCTAATTCTGTGACAATCACCATAATTCGGTGATAGTACTTCTCTAATTCTGTTGTAACCGAATTAAGTGAGTAATTATTATTTTTTAACACAAAAGTAAAAAAAATACAATTAATAAAAATATAAACATATTGAAAGTAATAATTATGTATTTATTTATCAATGAGAAATTATCAAAAGAGGGGAACCATGAAAAAATTAATATTGGACTTTATAATTGTTTGTGTGAACAGTGTACAAACTCATTTTTGACTGCAGAATATTTTGAATTGCGGATGTCAGCGTTGTTTCATTATATTTTCTATTTTTATTTTTGTCTTCCTCCATGCTGTCTAAAATAAAAAAAATAACTCACTTAATTATGTGATAAAAAAAATAACGGACTTTTTTAAAATGCTTGAAAGCGATCCTACTTTTAAACCTGAGTAAAAATAAATATTTTCTGACTTAAACGACTAACGTATACGTACTAAAAACAATTATTTACACACGAATTGAAAATAATAAAAATTTGCTTGGTTAATTCGGTGACACTGTTTTGAGTTGCAATCTTGAAAATCGTTAACTTTTTGAACCCAGGAAATAAGGTATTATGCAAAAACAAATGAAAAATTACTAAAACCTTTATCGGTATCAACAAGAATATGTTTTTAACAATTAATTGTCAAAGTATCATGAACTTACACTCACCTTTTCTATTTAAAATTAATTAAATAATGACAGCACAGTTGCACGCTACCGGTGAAACGTCAAACATGGCGGGCGCAGTGACAAATCCCGTGATTGTTACTATCTCACCCGCACGATTTTAACAAAAATTTGTACACGAAAAGAAGCTTTATTACCATACCATAGGGTTAATTTTAATGTATTGGATTTTACTCCTATAACGCTGTAAAAGAGTCCAAACGTTGTATCTCCGAATTAAGTGAGTCCCATAATTAGGTGAGTTTACCCTACAATAATAAAGTTGACGCCTAAAAACAATAAACTAATCGGAGATGATAAAATTCCAAAAGACAATTTAATCAATATAGTGACAGCAAAATTCAACAGATACATTACACGATCAAATGAATCTAATTCCACATCTATGATGCGTGAGCCTGAACACAGTGTCAAGCGACAAGCCGATACAGATATCTGCAGCATGAAGCAACAATTCCTGTCTAATGGAATGTCGGATTAAAGATCCTGTGGAGCATTCGCAACGCCTACAATTTATTTGTCCCGGTTATAACCCGGCAACGGAACGCGAACGATTTGGATATTGTGAATTCCAAGACTGCTTTCGCATAATGAATTTTGGGATTGTCGTGCGGTTTTTCGCCGAATCCCTTAGACCCTCGCTTTCCGACTTTATCGGTACATACGGCCTATGTAAAGATAATTTTCGGTAAGGAACGCGTTTTCGATGGAGCCCCGCCGTTCCGTGCCGGCGCGCGCCGTGGCACGGCACAAATATATGCTAATAAGGGTATTATTTAGGTCCAGCAATTCGTATGATAAAATTGCTCCAATGATATTCGCCGCAGACGATTTCTATGGAGATTCCGGTCTTGTTTCGGGGCTAAATCTGAGCGGGGATGATATATACGACCGGCCCGAGTTTTCCTTATGCGAAAATATTGCTTCGAGAAATATGGGTGAAGCTCTATCGGAGGGTGGCTTCGATTGTGCGCCTGTTACGGATATCTGGTTCAAATTCCACCTCCGCTGTGATATAACAACCCTGTTTATGGCGCTATTCGAGGAGGCATTTAAATTGAGGTCTAAAAATGAGTAAATTGGACAGAATAACTAATAACTTGCATTAAATTTAAATTTAAAAAGAGAAAGAAGCGAAATTGGGTTGTCTTAATTACCAGCGCCTCATGAGCGGGCAGCGGGCAGGCATTAGACGCGTAAGGTAATTCGAAGCGCGTTGGAGTTAATTTTTTAACATTCCTCGAGCTCTGGCCGCCTGGTAATGCCCGAGGCGGGGACCGTTCTAATTAATATCGCCCCGTTTTCTCCGCTATTCATTTTCATCCTTTGGCTTTTTGTTGCTCTCCTGGTTAGGTTACGTTATTGTTGTGGCCGACTAATTTACATGTTAATGAGATGCTCGTATTCAAATGAAATCGATCTGTTTGGTTATTAGTCCGTGATTTTAACTAACTTTTATGTATGCGATGGCTTTTTGAAATTAGAACGAGGCAGATAAGATTATTTAGTATCTTAATGTGGTACATAATGAGCTGGCTCGCTTTGTATTAACTGGAAATAAAATAATAAGCTAAACAAAGATATAAATATTTGTTTTGAGGACTAAAGTTTATTTCTTATAGCCGGCATAAAACAAATCTTAATAATTATGAAAATCCCATACTTGCAGTCCTTTTTCCCTAAATAAAAACAACTATAAATAATCATGAGCTTACCAGGCGTACATAAACATAAGTGACTATTTCAAAGCGTACCTTAGGCCGCTTCTTTGTCCCGCGATTACGTATGCAAATGATGAGTACACCTGTGTCTTTATGCATGCCTGGTACACAATCGCCAGATGGAAATGGAGGTAAATTCTTTTGTTTAGGAATGGGACTACCGGTTTTTATACCGAAATTATGAATTACAAAACCAACAACGTCGCTAGGAAATTTTCCAAGACTGGCTGTAGTTATTATTTTTGTTTACAGTCAATTGATCTTTCTAAATCATGATTATATAGACTATTTACAGTAAAAGATACTGGCAATATGTATTGGTATTTAAAAAACATATAGCCCACCAACATCCAACCGAATTTGAATTTGGAACGCGATTAAAACACATGCTAATCGCAATGGCGGTTTCCTGCCTTAATTTGCAAACAGTAAGATGTGACGATTGTATGTTGATTATCCGTATTGTGACTACTGCCTTATATAGAAAATATGTATTCTAATAAGGGCCGATTTTTCAATGCTTGGATAAAACTTATCTGTCCAATAAAGTATTACACGATAATATTAAAATGTCACGTAAACTGTCAAATACGGGCAATTAGAATACGTTTTTAAAATGGTAGTTTTATACATTATTCGACGAATAAGTTTTATCCAAGCATTGAAAAATCGGCCCTTAGGGTTAAATTTAAACGCAGATAATATAAAATTTTAAAATTCGAATTCGCATTCCGTTCCAGATTAAAAAAGTTTATTTAGCCTGTGCGTGTTCGCGAGTGCATTATTCCACATAGTTGCTTGCGGTAATTTTTTCACGTTTAGCGGTTGCGGTTAATTATATTTATGATCTGTGAGCTAGTTACGGTTGCAGTATTTTTTTTTTACATGTATTTAGCTGCTTTCCGCTAAGTTTTCATTGTCAACTCAATCGCAAATGTGAAATTTACACGCTACACGTTTAAATGTTTCGTTTACTACACGTGTAATTTATTGTAAAAAAATATTACAGTATTATATAGAACCGACGGAAGCAATATAAAAATATGAAATCTATAATCGCCTCAGCGCTCTATACATTGAAGTGATTTCATCTTTTACTAGTTTTTATATTATTTATGGAAGTAAAGCGCACTTTTCACGCATCATTGCTGAAAGATCTTGACGTCGGAAAGCTTCGGGTAAGCCGATTACTTTAAAAGGCATTGAACGAACTTTAGAATTCAACTCCAGCTTGTGGTAACACTACTTACAAGAAAATAACGTTATTTCACTTAGTGGTTCGTAATTGAGAACAATTTTCAAATTTAGAAAAGTTTGTTTTTCATGGCACAATTGGATTTAGAATATTCGTTCTCTAAAACGGTGACGTATGTTCGAAATTCGAATTGCAACCGAAAATGTTCCAAATTCAAAATAGTCAAGCGTCACCCGCAAAGGCATTTCACTATTCCATTCTATTCTAAATTCAAATCGTCGCGGGGGATCGCTCCCTCGCAGCACAAAAACACATTCATCGAACAGAGCCGAATACAGCCGAACAAAACTGAGTGATAGATCACCTTCGGGAAATTAAAAATGTCTCTAAAACAATACTTTCTTGCACGTCCGTATTGCGTCCCTGTCTAGCACGTGATAAGGCATATCTTCCTCTCGCTCGAACAAAGCAAACGTTTAGATTTTCGCGCGATTGCTTCGACTTTAATTACATTTTTCAAAATGACAGCCGTAAGTCAGCTGTTAAGATTATGCAAGTTTTATCTCGGATGCTTTTAAAAGGGAGTTTTTTTAGATTGGACGTATTCATCATTTAATTAAATTTTCATATCTACGAAGAAATAAATTTGGAATTCACATTGATTAAGTATGTTGTAGTGATTGTGGCATTTATCATATTGTTAAAGACAAATTTATCAATCCACGACGAACGAATGATGCAACGAAGATTCTGATCAAAATATTGCCTTGCATAATAGGTATGTAGATTATTAAAAAAGTGTTTTTTAGAAAACTTATAAAACACTAGCGGTCCGCCCCGGCTTCGCCCGTGGTACATATTTTGCAATAAAAGGTAGCCTATGTTCTTTCTCAGTAGTCAGGGTCTAAAGATTATCTGTGCCAAATTTTAATCAAAATCGGCCCAGTAGTTTATGAGCCCATTCATTACAATCAAACAAACAAAGTTTTCCTCTTTATAAAATTAGTGTAGATAGATGGAATATCGATTATGTCGTACGAGTCGTAACCCAGACCATTGCATATTATTTACCCTGTTATTTACCTCAACGCAACGTTATGATATTTTTTTTAATTAAATTATGATTGTATATACTTTTGTAAGGCATTTATTTCGTGCACTTGCCACATATCTAAAGTACTATAGAAACATGCAAAAAACTTTTACGATGGAACACATAAACGAAAAAGTGTTCACGACAATAAAATGTTTACGATCAAATAAAATGTATTAATAAAAACTTTTGTTAAATCTCTAATTGACCTCACGGTACGACATTAAAATGTAAAAAATATATTTTTATGTTTAATAGGTCAGTTTTTCTAAATAGTTAGTTTAACGACCCGGGTTTACTTATAAAGCTGACAGCGGTTTTAATTTATGTCCCGTATTGGAATAAGAACAATTTTATGATGCTGTAAAACGTTTAAGATGATGTTTTTTGAATCTTTTTAATTATATTACTTATAGTACTGCTAAAATTTAACTAGCATTGTCATCCGGATGTGCTTACCAATATTTATGTTACAGACGACGCACGAATATAATTCAAGAATTCCTAGTAAATCATTAGATGCAATAAAAACATTTCTTTTTTCAGTTTGATATTTAAATAACAAAAAAACTTATTTACACTTCAAATATTACATTTTAAATGCAATATATTATCTAATCAAATTCCCACAAATGACAAAATAACAATGATAGATGTTTTTAATAATATTTCATCACTCTATTGAGCTCCCATTTTAAATGCCAAGTTTTAATTGAGATCATTATTCAGATAATAAAAAAATGTTGTGTGGTTTTATGAAACCACGGTAAAAGTGAAACTGTTCGAACGGTTCCGAACACTGCTTTGTGTAGCGCATGTCGCGTGACGGTCGGCTGCCGAGTAGGTATACCTACTCGGCAGCCGCGATACACGCGACATGCGCTACACAGACCAAAAAGTTTGAGACGATGTAATAAAAGTTTCACTTTAATAAGATATTCATATGAAGATATAATTTTTGCAATTAATTGACTTACTGTCTTCCAATTCTTCTTTAAACTCGTATTTCGGTCTTACCTGAAATAATAAAAATATTTTTTTTATATTTAACAAATTTTTAAAAACATACATTCATTTATTTAAAACTGGCAACTCCAATACGGAATCAGCGTAATGTGGTATTTATATACGCGAGTAAACACGCGGGCTGAAACTAGTTTAAATAATCGTATGAAAAGAATGTGAAGTAATACGTAAAAATGCTTTTCTTCTAAATACAATAAAACATATAATTATATAAACATTTATAATTACAAGAAAAAGGCCAGACATATTAATATGCAGTTATTTTTTAATTGTAGATATTAATTTGACACGACAGAGGAATGTCTTGTATATGTTGTAATTATCTTTTAAAAGAAAACTATTAATTATTATAATTATTGCGTCTTTCTTGATTCTTGAATTATAGATATTGAGGGGTGGTTTGTTATTTTCAAAGTAATATTTAAGGGGTTTGCCTTTTGCATTAGCTACTATCAAGTATAATGTGCCTTTTAAATTATAATAAACTGACATACTAATGCTGAATAATAATACACAAGTCAATAACTGCGTTAAAAACAACCGACTTCAAACTTGCACTTGCAACATTTACAAATACAGACAAAAATGCTCATAAAATAAAAACTACTGGGCCTATCCGAATAAAATTTTTATGGGACCAATTCGACACCATCCCGCATCGAACAAAAAAAGAATCACGTAAATCGGTTTAGAAACCACGGAGTAATCGGTGTACATATGTACACCGATTACTCGGTTTTTATGTAAAAACCTCCTTTTTTTTGAAGTCGGTTAAAAAGATTTTCGTTTCTGTAGGTTGGAGTTTTTGTCGTATGGAAGAAATGAATAAAGAAGTCAAGTCGTATCTTTTATGTTTGGTAAAGAAAAAGTTAGTATGGAAATAGGTGGTCAGTTTTTAAAAAATATTAAAAACTAGCGACCCGCCCCGGCTTCGCACGGGTGCAATGCTGATACTAAATACACTACAGAAAAACTGTGAACGTTGTATACAGGGTGTCCCGCTTTCGGTATACTAAGCGCGAAGGGACTTGTAGTTTTGCATACACTGATCACATAAAAAATACTTAAATAACAAAATTACGCGAAAAATTTTTTGCTAAATTTTTCCTTAAAATCCATGTATTCGTCTCTAGCTTCGCGCAGCCGGCATATACCGCTTCGCTAATGTGAGTATTTTGTCTATGAAAACATAATCTTAAACGATAGCTCACATGCGGGTGGCAAAGTTGGGCGGTTTGCTTGTTGGGGGTGTACACATGGAATTTTAAGAATTCCTCTATTTTAAAAAAAAATGCGTCTGGAATTTTATAATTATTTTTTACGTACTCAGCGTATGCAAAACTACAAGTCCCTTTGCGCTTAGTATACCGAAAGTGGGACACCCTGTATAAAAACATAGCGGCCCGCTCCGACTTCGTATAGATAGCCTGGCGGCCGGCCGGTACCGCCGCAAACGCTACGTCCCGCAATTTTTAAATCTGTAATATCTTCGAAAATATTCACTTAAATCATACGGTGTAAAGGGCCATATAGATCTATATTAAACGAACAATGTATTCAAGGTATTTAATTGGTTAAGGATTAATGCTGTATTGGTTAAAATCGCATCGAAAATTAGCCATTATTTTTCGTAAAAAGTAAATGACAAAAAAATGTTATTGTGGGTTATCCATAAGAGATAGACATATACCATCGCGGACTTTTCTATAGACCTTTTCAATGTGTATAATACTTAGTACATTATTTTGATAAAACTCGTAGGGTTCAGCCTGCGTTTGCAATGTAAGCGGAAAAAATGTAATTTTTTACGACATCACTTTAGAAACCTCAAAAATAACAGTACTTCTCCACTATTTAATGGATGTTATTATACATATAAACCTTCCTCTTGAATCACTCTATCTATTAAAAAAATCCGCATCAAAATCCGTTGCGTAGTTTCAAAGATTTAAGCGTACAAAGGGACATAGGGACATAAGGACATAGGGACAGGGAAATCGACTTTGTTTTATACTATGTAGTGATGATAGCCAAACCAATTCCGATCATTTTTACGCAAATAAAATTTTGAAACATAAAATTTATTCATCCTCATCTAACAAATGTTGCCACGTCCAAAATAGTAATAAATAACGATCACGCTTGACTAATTCACAAATGTAATACAGATAGAGGGGACGCAAAAAGCGCACTCAAACGGACAGACGGACATATTAATATTTATACACGTCGCTCACAATTATCATCTGTTCACTTGCACCTTTATAGTAATTGTCGCCTGGTGGGGTTGCCATTTTATTCATTAACATTATTTTATTATCTGTGCCGGAAAAAACGCGCCAAGTGCGAGGTTTCCTGTTATGCGCGCAATCAAGAAAGAAGTGGCATTTTTTTAAATCATTCTCGTAATTAATATGTATTATCAACCGCATTCCTCAAAATCCAACACTACAAAAAGGGCACTATAAAACAAATAACACCAATTGAACTCAAACAATAAGAATTAAACAATTTATTTAAACAATTTATTTATTTATTGATAAGCATGGCGGTGTGGTCACAATCATTTGGAACTTCCCTTTTAAGTCATATAGACCTGTAGTAGGGAAGTTCCCTCTTCCTTACTGGAAAATAGCTGTACATGCTAACAATACAACACAAAAGATTATTTAATTTAATATGGTACTAAGAAATAATAAATATATAAATATATTATATAATTAGTAAGTAAATAAATACAATAAATAAAATCAGACTATTTTATATTAAAATATACAATATACTAGTTATATATACAATATATATACAATATATAATATATAAATAAAATAGAATAATTTATATAAACAAAATCATGTTAATTTTATTATTATTATTATTTTTTTACAATAGCAAATCTTCCGCTTCATCATAAGTTATAGTTTTGAGCCAATTATGCACTGTTTTTTTACAGTCTGCAAAGGACATTGTGTATAAATTTAAAGTTCTATTCATTTTATTATATAATTTAATTGATTGCGAATAAAATTGTCTGGAGGCAAATAGTGTTTTATTATTTATTTGTGGTAGAACGGAGAATGGTATTCTTTTTTAAGAACAAACACACAAAACCATTGTAAACACAATCGACCGACGAAATTAAACATCAATAGCGACAATTACAAGATAACCAGCGGATTATCCGTCTAATATTCGTTGTTTCCCGCCATTTCACGCGCCGCCGCCCCGCCGCAGACAATAAAAACCCATAGAGAAACGTCAGATTGACAGCTGTCACTGTGCGCGCATACAGCCCGGGTACAGGGGAGCCGGTATAAATTTTTAATCAAAATATTTTTCCCCTCTCGTAAGATGTTAATTCCTTTGTGGGAGTGACAAGAGTTAACTGGAGACCGGTGGCTGGAATGAATAAATTATTTTTGTATCGATATGCAGATGTATGTAAATGTTACACTTAATGGTTGTTGTTCGGTAATTCAATATGGCGCTCGAACCTATGGAAGTGTTGTTTAGATTAGAGAGTATTATGTGGTATGGTTTTATCTTTTGACTTGATAATATAGAAAAGATTAAAGATCTTGATAGTGTTATTTCAACTAAATATAAAATTTTTTTTGATTGATTCAAATCATGTTTAAATCCATTGACAATTTAATTTTTGGTTTTTATTGTCTAAATTACGCTAATTTATGAGTATTTTGAGTACATTTTTTGCGTTTATTATTATTTTAATACGTTAGCTACATGATTTTCGTAAATAAAGCATTAAGGTGTTGTTTTTTGAAATTTTGAAAGTGCACATTATTTGGCTTGAGTATGCTCATGTAAAACTTGTTCTTAGTGTTAAATATGTAGGAAATTTAAATACACAGTCGATCTAGCGTAGCAATATTTCAAAAATTCTAACATATTCTACATAACAATACAAATGCTATGTAAATCATGCTTTCCGAAGCATTCTTACGCAGTGATTTATATCCGACATTTGCGGCCCTTTACCGAAAGACAAACAACTTTAAATAGGCTACCAGAAGTTTAAAAATGCTAATAACACGACCAGTTATTGAGACCCCTGAACTCTTAACTATCTGTTTGTATTCGAACCAGGTTAGGGATCTTTTAATTTGGTCACGTCTCAAAACAGTAGCAGTTGTAATGAGTGAAATGTAACAGTTTGTGATTATGTTTATGAGATGTTAAATATGGCTCCCGGTGATTTAACGTGTCATAGACAATGGATTCCCATTGTTGCCATAGACTACGCTCTACAATAGAGAATAGAGTACGCAGTTTTGAATTTCGAATTCAATCGTGGAATTAAAATTAAAAGAAGATGCGTGACAACGTTTATCTATCGATAAGAGATTAGTTGGAAAGACAACGCGGAATTTCAAGAATTATTGATAATAGGATATTATTACGATAAATATGTCATATTTGGATTTAACCAACTACCCAATATTACACAATCTTTCAGTATGAGTACGTACAGGTAAAATACATCGAAATAATCATAATTTAACGTCAAAATTATTCATTGGCCAAGCATCGACATAAACTACAATTAAGTTAACCGCCGGTGGCCCAATGTCCGTAGCCAATCGTAAGAATTAAAATTTTCTGTATACTAAAACCAAACGCTCATATATCATAATTGCGAGCCACGAATCACGGCTTTACTACCTTCGCAATAAGATCTATTTTCCTATGAAATGCAATAGTCATGTATGTACATAATTTTCACGGTTATCACTTACATTGGCATTTGGCTTCTGTTAGTAAATTCTATTGTTTTAAAATTAATTGTTGCCTTTTTGTTCGGATGGAATTTTAAGTTTTCTGTTACAAGTAAAATACGATAATTTTGTATTTTTCCAAAATTGGAATATGTCATTGCATAACGGTTTCTATGACATTGAAGGTTAAATTTTCTTAAATTCTCTTTTTCAAAACTATTTTCTCTTATTTATTATTATTAATGATTACCTAGTACCTACACTAATTCAAAAATATAATTTCACCAAGTTGATACCTGCTATATTTTTCTTAACTTTCTCTTATCTATGGTTTATCTACTGACAAGGTACTCTTTAATCAAAAATATAATTACAAAAACTTGCTAAACAATAACATATTCATAAAAACAACATAATATACCCTGCATCCCCTCCCCCACCCCCTTAAAAATCATTCAAAATCTCACACTACATGCCTTTGTTATCTCTTTCCACGCAGCTGTATGACGAATCAGTTTGTCATTTTTGACATCTCCAATTGTAATACACCCTTTATAAGCAAACAATGCAAGTATTAAATATAAAATTTTGTTAACAACGGCATTAATTCGTATTATTCACGTTTCGAATTTGACGCGTGAAGCGATTGTCTTTGGTCACTTGTTAAAATTTAAAAAAAGTTGTCTATGGACTGGAGTTCTATTTTTGAATGGCCCGTTGACCATGTAATTTTGACAAATAAAGGGTTTTATACAGTTCTGTCAAATGAATAACACAATTTGAAAATTAGAATGCATTATTATTTGTTTTATTTTTAAGATAAATAAAATAATCAATACTTAAATTTTATACAGATTACGATCTAGGATTTACAATCCATTTTTTTCAATGAATATGTTTATTTACGATCAAAATTATTGTTATGATAAATTTATATTTTCATCCCATGCCAAGCACTAAAACCTAGGCTTTCTATAGCCAGGTGGAGTCACCCACAATCGTTACCCCCATTCCGAGGGTTAAGCCGACAAACATACAAAAAGGGTAACGCCCGTATTCTTCTATTGTAATCAAACAATATTAACGTATTGTGATTTAGCATTTCTGTGGTATGAGAGCTTTTGACTTATTGTTATATAAATACTTAGTGTTGAACTCAAACTCAATTTTTTATTTATTTATATAAACTTTAACAAGTACCTATGAATAAGTATAATGTAGGAACACATCATAAGCACTGCAATCAATTTAATTTTTTTTGTATTTAAAATATTTCATTTAAACATACCTACATACTGTAAAACTCTATATTTTCAAGACATTAAACAGTTTTTACATTCTAAATTCAATTGCTTTTGTTTAATCCGTTACATTCGAAAATAGAACATCGAATTCGAAATTCGAATATCTATGACGTCACGCATCGACCAATCATATTTCGCGGCTCCATAGGTATCTCCCAACTCCGCCTTAAGCGCCCCTAATCTAATATTTAGGAATTTAATAGTGAATAATTGAAGCCCATTTTATGATTGCGTTCGAAGGTACGTGACTGGACGAACGTTAGTTAATATTTTATTGCCTTCGATTTACTTTCAATTGTAGGTCTCTGGAGGTTTTATATGTAGTGGAAAATGTTTTTCTGGCAGTATAACCTAGTCGACTGTTTCGCAGTGCGTATGGTGCACTTAATAATTAATATATACTTACATAGGTATTGAAAATATGTAACTATGGTTTCAGGGCCTGAAATTATTTGTTATTTTCATTTGAAAAGTTTTGCGAAGTACTTTTCATTAGGTATCGTAAACCTAGTGAAAAGTACTTCGCAAAACTTTACGTATGAGAAAATCTGTAAGTTTGCATGTGCGTCACAAGAAAACGGCTAGACTAATTTCTGTGTAAAATTGAAGAGTAACATTATGGATAATGGCAAAGCAAACTTTCGTTTATTACCATTTTCATATAAACACTGCAGATACATTAATTACTAACAACGGAACTAAAAATCTATGAAAAAAAATCCACGAACAGTACTCGGTGACCCATCCAAACCGCGGCCACCGCGGGCAACGCTTGCCCGTGATCAATTGTATCGGTGACCGACACAGTTTAACTCGACGTAACTAAATAATCAATGTCACGCCTGTCCGTTCTTTTGTTTTGTTTATTTGATGTTTTTTACGTCGCTACGGTGTGAATTGAACGATTTAATTATTATAATTAGTTTTATTGTAAGGCTTTGTAAATAAAATGGAATAACATGTGTAAAAATGTAGTGTACCTACAATTTTTTTTAAATGATTAAGAAAAACCGATCTAATTTTCATAGGTATAGCTTAGATTAATGATTCTTATTTATGTAAATCTTATTTTTTTTTAATTTCATGTGTATGTCTGCTTGCTTAACAAAACGGCTCTACAAACTTTGATGAGACTGTCATTTGCCAATAGGAACCTACAAGTTCTAAGTCGTCTATAGAACTACATCACAGATTATATAACAAGGCAATACCACAAAATATACCGATTATTGTATTACGCCGCCCTTGCAAGGGTCTCTAAATAAAATTATCGTCTCCGCTGTTGGATTGAATTTACTTCATAATTCTATGACAGGAAAGGTTTTTACACACGAGCGGTTCAACCGCTTGTAATATGTCTTACTTAAACTTTATTATTGAAAGTTGAAATTACATCGTTTAATCTTAAAGAAATTAAAATCATGTAATGAACATAAGTCAGCGAAGCTTTTTCATTAAAACTAGGAATAACAATTTGAAAATATATACAAATTTTAAACATTTTTCTTTCCCTATTGTATGTCTGCAAACAGAAGCAATATAATGTGAGTTTAAAAATTGAATTAAAACAATTTTTGGAAGACCTTCCAAATCGTTTTTACAGGGAAATAAATTAAAAAGTATGCAATAAACCGTCGCTTTGAAACGCCGCGTTTCACCCGTCCGTGTGTCAATCCTAAATATTATTAAAACACATCACGCGCCACGCCGGACAAATGTGCGTAGAATTATGCTGATGTATCCTGGTAGCTACTTCGGATTCTAAAGATAACTCCACTAATCTTTTCACTAATCTATCTTTTAAGATACACCTTATCTTCTATCTATGTACCACGAGGCCGAAACGAAATCTTGCATTTTCACTCCCGAAAATTTCCTGTGAAACCAGCGTAATTAACAACGTTAAATGTTATTTTAATGACAAAGAGTTGCCAATTTTAAGCACAGACTATAAAATAAATTCCCGGCTCATTCCACAGATGAAAAAAGCGCGAAATTACCAGAATCTCGCATCCGAATTTCATCGCATAATTGTCAGTTATAATTGAAAAACGTAATTACGGAGCGCACGTCAGTTAATTAATATTAAATTCGCAAATAATCACCCCTCCCCTCTCCCCCGGGATGGGATGATTGAATTATAGGGAAATTTTGAATTTTGAATAATTCACGCGGGAAAGTTAGCCCTTTTGCCGCGGCCTCGGCTCAAGTGACGTCCCATTTTTGAATTTGAATTTTTAATTAGTTTGTAGCTTAAGTGCGATTGTTAATTGTTTTATAATGTTCTCAGGGGTTGTAGGTATTGTATGCGTTTTGATAATTGACTGATCCCTGTTTTATTTGTATGTGTAATTCATCTAAGTAAGAAAAGATTGTTTATTGAAATAAAAAAAAATATACGTGGTATTCGATTAACGGAAACGTTATTGCATTGATATAGAAAAAAATTCAAACGAAGCAATACGATAGCTGCCGTAAAATGAAAAATAATTCGCGCATGGTGAATTTTAATAAACAAAAGGCAGAGGGAAACGAATTTCCCATTATGTAGGCGCAGATCATTGTACCGCCTCACCAAAATTCAATTTCGTTCATTTCGCCATGTTCGCGCCGACAGAGCCGGGCGACAAACCAAACAATTACACAAACGTGCGTCGAAAGCATAATTTTTCCACGAAAAAACTATGTGTGAAATGTGGAAAAAAAACCTGGCGCTTTGTTTGCTTTTCGCGCCAACGCGGTGGCCACTTTTGACAGCTGTCAAACGTGAGCGCGCGTCTTTTGTGCCACTTTCCCCTCAATTAAAAAAAGCGTCAAACGCAACGTAATCCCACACAAATTACCAGGGCTACATGAATATGAAAGCGGTAATCAATCGGAGATACGGCGCTGATACGTGCATAACAATTCAGCTCATTTCAATAGCTATTGTGGCGGCGCCGGGACAGAACGTCATAACTGCGTCCAGAGCTGCGCCCATCCGTCACTCGGGAACGAAAGACACGCGACAATCGATCGAGATCGAGACGCGGCGACGTGTTGAATGATTCCAATAGGCATGACGAAAGATTTTGAAATCCTCTTCCATAATGTGTGTATACGTTTACTATACAAGAAAAACCATATATTTCGGTAATATACTTAAATTTAACGAAGATAAAAGCCATTTTCCAAAAAATATTTATTATCTGTGCCAAAACAGCTCGCAGGTGTCATAGCGTAGGCGTGACGTCACACTTTGGTAAATACGTAATTATTTGTACGCATTGCGAAGAAAATTAAAAAAATATTTATTTAATATGTGTTATAGAAACGAATTTCAAAGTTTATAAGTGGTGTGCAGTATTGCAGTGTGAATCCACATAAAAATAATGCTCAGAAATGTGTTAGTAATTATTTCAAGCGAGAAAATAATAAGAAATGATTGTATAAAGTTGGCGCGGAGAACCCCGAACCATGTATTCGTGAATTCGCAATTATATTTCTGTTCTGAGTCGATAAAGCATACGTGAAACAATAGAAAATAAATAAAAATGCGTATTCTCAACATATTCATAACAACAAAACACATCTGACGTGAGTTGTTTACTTAAGCGTGACGTCACGCGTGTTTTAGTCAAAATGGCCAACTGCAGTATTTCAATGTTTTACTTTATTGATAATCTCATTAATCCTAATGTTTTTAAGATTTCTAAGTCACTATATGTAATTTATCTATTACACATTTTCCCTTAAAAACACTAATACGATCATTTATGGATACTGTCGTCATGCCTATTCTCTTGACAGATCAGAATGACGAAAGAAGAGTTCTTTTTTCAAAACTTAACGGTGTCTTTTGTGGAGGAAGGTGACGCGATAGTGAAGCGACGACGAGCGCTGTCAGTGTTCAATTGCCTCTTGACGGGCGTTGACGTGTGTAGGATCTAGATCGCGTGGACATGTTAATTGTCGGTCTGCGTGGGAGTATGTCATATTGACAGCGTTTCATTAAAAACACGTTCAACCCTCGACCTTTAGAACGGAAACGCTGTCAGAATTTCGCCAAGATTGCGCCAGAGGTTATTACACTATTAAAATTGTCTGTGGTTATTTTTAATTTGTATTGAGTATTGACTCATCGATACGGTTTAACAATATGCACTGAATTCTTTCATGTCATCGTTACATACGCTTTATGGCGGGTTTGTAATAACAATCATCACGCAAACTACTTCATTCGAGAAAGAATAGGGACATTTATTTATTATAATTGGAAATTACTAGAAGAAGAGATTTTAGAGCCTAGAGACGGTCACGTCTCAAACGAATCGAATCTAAAATCTCTCAAACGAATCAAAACAGGCAAAGCGACAAGCCAACAAACAATACTTACTCAACGCCGAAACAGCAAAAGCATGCAGCTGATCATAACATAATAGCGAAGACCGCATTGCACGAACATTACGCCAAGCGATTTGGTAACATTTATTCGAGAAAAGAATAGAATATGATTGAATAGATAATTGAGTAGAAAAGATGTTTCTTTAAAATGAATATATTCATGCTCTAATAGATATTGGCGTGGTTTTTAATGTCAAGATCAAGGATGAGCATTTTTTATAAAATGTATTATAGGTTTTGCAAATAGGTGACGAAAGACTAATGTTACCAGGCTGTAAGAAGCAGCAAGAGCTCACCTGGGTCTGTCGCGTCGAGGGTCTGCGGCGGCTGCTGGCTGAGCGGGCCGGGCGTGCCGCCGGAGCCCGGCGAGCGCACGTCGTCGTTCACCGCGCCGTACGACAGCGAGGAGGAGGGCGGCCTCTGTTGACAACAACCCAGTTATGACGGCCTAGTACCAACGCGGGAAGCGAAGCTAAGGTTTAGAGTTGGCTCTACAGAGTTAGGCTTAGATTTAATGTTGAATGGATAGGTTTCAGGGCTACTAGGATATACGGTTGAAAGACTCTGCCACTAACATGCTATGTTCAATAAGGATTAGAAGTAACCTGTAATGGTTTTGGTTTCAAAGCTACTAGAATAGGTAGAAAGATCTGTTTCGTAGCTATTACAACATCTGTTTTGAGGATACTACCAGATAAAAGGGGAAACTACGCTAAAATTCTCAAATAATTGACTTCAGTAGTTTGCGTGACAAACGTGTCTTTTTAATATACGTGTTGTACAATTCTAATTGTACATTAGATATCAAACATGACGTTAATTAGGGATAAAACGAATATAATAAAATTGTAATTAGGGAAAAAACTAGTATCAAAATTGGCGTTTCTTTCAAATCTATCGATAGAAATATCCACTTCAATTAAAATAGTAAACAAATAGTGATGAGGCAAATGAATTTGACCGTAACAATGCTTGGCCCATTACCCTTGCAGGTGCTCGTAATGGCGGGCTGGCGTGCGCGCGCGCATCATTACGCGCATGTACATAGAAATTGCAAAATATTTATTGACGGCGCTGAAATTTTTAATTCCGCTTTTTGTGATCGGCTGCGGCCTGCGTTATTAAATTCTTGATGCTGGTTCATTGTTTTTTGTTGTTTTAATTTATGGTTGTGTGATGAGCTTAAGTTACAAATGGTGATCTGATTTTATGTTGGTTTCATGAGGTCTTGGAACATTCAGAGAAAATTAGTAATAGCAGCAAAAAGAAACAATTTTATTTTATTTATTTATTTAATCTTACTTTGCTTGAAGTCAAGTCAATGATGGAAAACCATAGATTTCTACCTCAATTAATCTATTAAATATTGCAAATCCCACGATATAATAAAGCATTCGTAACAATTTTATTTGCCACAAATATGCGATGTTTTTATTGCTAGAGCCATAAATCTTAATTTACTTTTTATTTATGCATAGGCACTGGACGTAATTACACTCCAAATAGTAATTTAGGCAACATTTGATTGATACCTTTTCACAATAATTCGTCTGGCAATTATCTAAAAAAAAACAGCATTTAATTGCCATTCATGTATTTAATTGATTGTAATACTAACGATCGTTAGGTGTCTTATTACGACAGGAGATTGTTTTAATTTAAAATAATGGCGCCCGACTTAATTGAATATCGTAAAGATTACGGCGAATGCCTTAAGCTAATTTTAAACGACTCGCCTTAAATTAAAATTTGCTTCGTAATCTGTGCTGAAACCATAGATAATAAACGTGTTGTGTGGGGATACCTTAAGTCCGATGTAACACCAGCTGAAATTCCATTCAAAAATAGAACGCGCGGTATAACCAACTGGCAATTTCAATAATCATTACAGAAAGCGAACAGGCGGCGAATTTGAATTCGTATTTAGAACAGATGTCCGCCGCGCCACTTTCAATTACACCGATCAAAAACTGACGCTGCTCAGGTCTATTACCTAATTTGAATATCGAACATGTGTTTTGAAGGTTTAACGCGGATTCTAATTTCGAATTTCCATGAGAACTATGTGACTATGTTGACGAATAAAAAGGAGCAATCAAATGTGTTTGAAATTGGAAGCATAGACAAGATAATATATTGAATCTATTAAGCCGTTTAAATGAAGAGCATATTGTTCGTTTTTTGGACAGGAAGCGATGTCACTAATGCGCGCAGTTCACACCATGTGTGTCTGGGAATGGCTTACTGATTATCGTGTAATTTTGTTTGAGTTTCGTGTCGTTAGCGAAAACTGTCAGTTAACGATTGAACACCTTTCCGCTATTATTTTTCGATATTGTTACACGCGATATCGATGTTTGTCTATATCGTAATTTGTGTTTTGGAAACGCAGGTGTTAATATAGAGGGATAACGAGCCGATTGTTAGTCAATTCTACACGTTTTTTCATATGCAGTATTATTAGTGTGAGATCCGAAAGCTTGTGTGGTTTTGCAAATGTTTGTCGCTCTGTCAGACCAAAACTGCTGAACCGATTTGGAAAAAAATGCTAAACAGCTATAAGTAGACACAAACATTTCAGGCTGACCTTAAAATAATTAATGTGCGATTTTACACATATCAAATTTATTACAATTAATTAAGAAAAACAGTATTGAAATACTTTAAGTACTATATTTAATTATTATTACATTCATTTCAACCATTCACATGTCACTGGGTCGCAGCTTCGATTCCCAGAAAGGGCGTGGTCGAGTTTCGGTGTTTTTTGACACCGATCTTTGTGAGAAACGTCGGTTGTGGTTTTTGAACGATTTGAAACATGTTTTTGGAGTTTACATTGTTGCATTTGGTTTTAATGTTTTTTGGTGTAATTTAATTGTAAATTAATTTTGTTTTATTCAGAACTAAGTTAATGTAAGAAGTCAAAACACAGTAACTGTTTTACCAACGTAATTCTGTTATTTCATAAGCTATAAAAATGTTTGTTTGCTTGAACGCGATAATCTCAGGCACTACTGGTCCGATTTGAAAAATTATTTCGCTGTTAGATAGTCGAGTTTATCGAGGAAGGCTATAGGCTATACAGGGTGTAATCGTTAGGGCGCGTTCCCACCGTGTCGTGACGACAGATAATCGTGTAGTTTTAAGTGTCGTGGCTTATATGTTTAAATGGAGGTGTTCACATTTAGAACGACACAATTTACTGTCGTCTACGACAGTTTTTGCAGTGACGACACTTTGTCGTGACAGTGGGAACGGCAAGCACGACAGTCGTAAAACGATAAAAAATCGTGGACGGCAACTCTATGACGTCCATTGAACTCAGGAGAGTAAACGCACTAGTAATCACCAAGCGAACGCAGAGGCGACTAGATTTGTAGCTTGCTGATGATGTGTAAACGACAAAGCGACTGCCAGGAAACGATAAAATGTCGTCGCGATCCAATGGGAACAGCTAGATACGACAGTCGCTAAACGATAAAAAATGTTGACGACAAACAATCGTTATAATGGGAACAGGTAAAGACGACAGTCGTCGAACGATAAATTAGTCGTTACGACATAGTGGGAACGCGCCCTTAAGTGTGCACAGGCGATTTTTCCGTAAGTATTACAGATAACAAAAAACTTTAAACCGATATCGAAAGTACTTAACCTAATGAGTAAAATGGCCGTAATAAATTTTTAAAAATAAATCGAGAAATATCAAAAAAATTATCTTTAAACCCTCCCATACATTAATTATGAAATATGAATATCCCATATACATTTAATATGAAAGATTTTAGCTTTCTTTTTCTTTTTTGGTTTTCTGCTTTAATTACTTCGCAAATTTGAATTTTGAAGTGACATTTTCCACGTTTTTCCGGACATTTTCAGGTATTTTCCGGATGTTTTCCGGGAATTTTCCGGACATTTCCCAGGCATTTTCCGGGGATATTCCAGGCATTTCAACGCATTTTCCGGACATTTTCACTCCGATTGTAAATGTCTGGAAAATCCCCGGAAAATGCTCGGAAAATCCCCGGAAAATGCCTAGGAAATTCCCGGAAAATGCCTAGGAAATTCCCGGAAAATTACCAGAAAATGCCTGGGAAATGTCTGGAAAATATCCGGAAAATGCGTGGAAATTTCCGGAAAAACCGTGGAAAATGCCTGAAAATATCCGGAAAATGCGTGAAAATGTCCTGAAAATATCCGGAAAATGCGTGAAAATATCCGGAAAATGCGTGAAAATTTCCGGAAAAACCGTGGAAAATGCCTGGAAAATATCCGGAAAATGCGTGAAAATGTCCGGAAAATATCCGGAAAATGCGTAAAAATATCCGGAAAATGCGTGAAAATGTCCGGGAAATATCCGGAAAATGTCTGGAAAATATCCGGAAAATGCGTGGAAATTTCCGGAAAAACCGTGGAAAATGCCTGAAAATATCCGGAAAATGCGTGAAAATGTCCTGAAAATATCCGGAAAATGCGTGAAAATATCCGGAAAATGCGTGAAAATTTCCGGAAAAACCGTGGAAAATGCCTGGAAAATATCCGGAAAATGCGTGAAAATGTCCGGAAAATATCCGGAGAATGCGTAAAAATATCCGGAAAATGCGTGAAAATGTCCGGGAAATATCCGGAAAATGTCTGGAAAATATCCGGAAAATGCGTGAAAATGTCCGGAAAATGCGTGGAAATGCCTGGATAATATCCGGAAAATGCGTGAAAATGTCCGGAAAATGCGTGGAAATGCCTGTGAAAATGTCCGGAAAATATCCGGAAAATGCATGAAAATGTCCGGAAAATATCCGGTAAATGCGTGAAAATGTCCGGAAAATACGTGACAATGTCCGGAAAATATCCGGAAAATGCCTGGAAAATCCCCGGAAAATGCCTGAGAAATGTCCGGTAAATGCCAGCGAAATGCTCGGAAAATCCCCGGAAAATATCCGGAAAATGAGTGAAAATTTCCGGAAAAAGCGTGGAAAATGCCACTTCAAATTTGCGAAGTAATTAAAGCAGAAAACCAAAAAAGAAAAAGAAAACTAAAATCTTTCATATTAAATGTATATGGGATGGGATATTCATATTTCATACTTAATGTATGGGAGGGTTTAAAGATAATTTTTTTGATATTTCTCGATTTATTTTTAAAAATTTATTACGGTCATTTTACTCATTAGGTTAAGTACTTTCGATATCAGTTTAAAGTTTTTTGTTATCTGTAGTACTTACGGAAAAATCGCCTGTGCACACTTAACGATTACACCCTGTATATTATCACGCTAAGACCAATAGGAGAGGAGCAATGCGGGTAAAACCGCGGGGCACAGCTATTTATTTGTTAAACGAACTGAAATTTGAAATATGCACTGAACAATTAATAAATTTGATAATACGAAGGTTACTTCTACATGTCCGTAACATAATATGTGTAAATTTTAATACATTAAGGTTGCATGTATATCACGCGATGTGACGCGTGCGCTGGATCGGATTTCGTGGGAATTTTGCGAATGGATAGATGGGTTCGCACGAAATTATAGCATCTTGTTTACCGAGTGAAAAGGGGCAATTATTAGATTAACTCTTGTGGTGTGGGTTGGGTTTGGAATTCTTTTGATAGTAATGTTTGTAGAAAAAAACTATCTCATATAAAAAATAATCAAGTAACGACCGGAGTAAGTTACCAAAAGGTTAGGTTAGGTTTCAAGAAGTTTGTTGAATTCAAGTTTATCTATACTAACTATACTAATATTATAAAGAGGAAAGGTTTGTAATTATGTATGTATGTACGGTTTTCACGCATAAACTACTGGACCGATTTCAAAAATTCTTTCACCATTAGAAAGCTGCATCTTCACTGAGCAACATAGGCTATATTGCATTTTCAATCTATTCCTTGAAGTACGAGGATGGTTCTTATGAAAAAAAAAACGTAAACATATAGGTACCACGGGCGAAGCCGGGGCGGACCGCTAGTAAGTTTATAATAGAACGCATTAAAAATTCATTTTTTAACTATTCTAGTATAATGACAACAAACTAAATATTTATTTAAACATAACAACCATTCACATTACGATGTCTTGGCAAAAAACACTCTTAAAAACAAAACCCTATATTAAGACGTATGAGCTCTCTCGAAGCTTCTACGATTAATGATAATGGATCCCCCCTTACGTAAGGGGGGGTCCCGGGGGAGTGGACAGTCTTGGACAGCATTTATCGGAAAATTTGTGCCAATTTATTGTAGCAATGTGGATGTGTCAGCCAAAACGCAATGTCTGATGTTTTTTACACTAAGTTTTGTTTATATGTATTTTTCTGAAATATTTAAACAGATAACACTTTGATTTATTTATACTACGATTAAAGTTATTGAACAAAACTATTTGTGTAAAATGAAAGACGAGCAAAATTCTTATTTCCAAAGTAAATTTCAAAAAATAGAGACATCTAACAAAACAATTATGAATGAACAGACAGACAAAAATATATCAACGAACAATTATGAATGAACAGACAGACAAAAATATATCAACGAAATTAGTTTCAGCAGTTGACAGAGCAAACATTATTTTCATATAACTTTAGAAGTCGTACAATTAGCATATTACAGAGAAATTACTCCCAAAATGTATACAAAATAAAATTAAACATAATATCTATGACTTAGCAAAAAAAGTCATAACATCGAACTATCACAGAATATATATAAGCCAGTTATATAATAACTAGCTTTCCACCCGCGGCTTCGCCCGCGTTTTCAATGAAAAACCCGCATAGTTCTCATTCCCGTAGGACTTCCGGGATAAAAGCTACCCTGTGTGTTAATCCAAGTTACCCTCTATATGTGTGCTAAATTTCATTGGTATTGGTTCAGTAGTATTTGCTTGAAAGAGTAACAAACACACACACACATTCCTCACAAACTTTTGCATTTATAATATTAGTAGGATAACATATTTATAATTCACTACGTGTCCTCTTTTATGGTTAAAATGGAAGCTTTATTTCCGTCCTGGCAACAATTAGCCGATGTGTGATGTATTAGTGTTGCCAGCTATGATTATATAATTTATTAGTCCTTTATATGGCTGGCAATAAATTCTGATTGTTAAGTGAGACGTTGATGTAAATTTTAAGTGTTTTACATGTTAATGTGGTTAATTTAATTGTGGAATAATTGACTTCGATTGTGTTTTTTATTTATTTAACTTTATTGGTTTAGTTTCACTGTGACTTTTTTCTTTAAAAGATAACAGATGTATTGTTCTACTACATAATGAAAATTTAATCAGTTCAGCAGTTTATGTTAAAACTAGCTGCGCTTCGCGGTTTCACCCGCGTGGCTCCTGTTGGTTTGATATAATATAGCCTATAGCCTTCCTCGATAAATAGGCTATCTAACACCGAAAGAATTTTTCAAATTGGACTAGTAGTTCCTGAGATTAGAGCGTAGATACAAACAAACAAACAAACTCTTCAGCTTTATAATATTATATGTTAAAATGTATCCTATACCGTCTCATTCATCTATGAGACTGTGTGACTAATATTTTGCAAAAAAAAATATTTAGTATATCCTACCTAATTTATAAATTTATATTTATAAACTACTAGTTTTCACCCTGACTTCGTTCATGAGTAACCATTTCAATCAACAACATGTCGTAATTTTATTCTTGAGAAATTGTATCCTAAAAACAATTTCAGCGATTTACTCATATTATAATGTACATAGAACCTTAAAAACTAGTAAAACAATACTTCCAACCAAGGTGTGGCAACCCCTAAAATCTAGAATTTCCAATACACACGTATAGAAAACAAGGGGTTTTTGTTTTAAAATCAATAGCCAAATGAACAAAGTTTGTATTGTGACGTCATGCGCGTGCGCAGGGTCCAATTACAACAGCTGTACTTAGGGCATTATTCCGTAAATTATTTTGTAAAAGTATTTTGAAACCCTTTATAGTTCGGCTCGGAAATTGTTTGTGTTCTAAAGCTATTGAATGTAGGTATATAGAGAACTAGCTTTCCGCCCGCGGCTCCGCCCGCGTTTTCAAAGAAAAACCCGTTCCCGTAGGACTTCCGGGATAAAACCTATCCTATGTCCTTTCTCGGGTATCAAAATATCTCTATACCAAATTTCATGCAAATTGGTTCAGTAGTTAAGGCGTGATTGAGTAACAGACAGACAGAGTTACTTTCGCATTTATATTATTATAGTATGGATTATATTGCCTTTTTGTTCTGATTTTTAAGTATAGATTGACTTTCAGTGTGTTGGTATAAGAATCTAAAAGAGGATAAAGCTAGGTCATAGATTTTCACGTCCATAACATGCAGACAGATAAAATATACTTCAGAATTACTGTTTTAAAAAAGCTCGGGCTTAGCTGCTTAAATAATAAATTAACCTTGCAAAGATTTGATTAATTTATAAATTATCTGCTGTGTTGCAATTTTCTAAAGGATTTCTTCCAATGTTCTGTCCTGAACCTTGTCTCTCAAACCAGCGCCACTCATTATTCACCAACAGTCCCAAGGTCAAATTTAACGGGCCCCTAATCCGTGGACAGCAAATAGTTTTATAGCGATCGTGTGTCAGATACTAAGTAGTAGGCGCCGGGTCATTGACCGTGGGAACTGGACGTGATAACGTATCAACTGATAACCTGGCTATAGTCTAGTTCTCAGTCTTGAGATTGTGGATTTTTAATCGTTTTTGTTTACCTGGTCTAGTTTTGAAGCTATAGGTATTTTAGGTCAAAATTTTATAGGAATAAGTTCAGTAAAAAAAAATGTGCTAAATACTTTGCTAATATGGTAGCTATTTATGAGGTAAAACACAAGTTATTTTAATAGAGTTTCTGTAAATAACATTGACAGTTCAACAAAATAAACAAATAGAAATAATTAAAGTAGTTGACAGCCCTATCCATAAAGCTCAGAAAGCTTTCCACAATCGGCGCCATTTCGCGCCGTTCTAAGATATTAATTTTAATTAAGTCTACGCAATCAATGACATTGAACCAACTATGTAGCTAGCTCGCAGTGTGGGTATCGTAAACTCTCTAATAAGTGATAGGGTTGTCAACAACATTGTTTTTAGGATAAAATTATTTTTATAAATGTATCTACGTATATTTACATTATTTTACCTCTATCTAGTAAGAAATGTGTTACATATAATTTAAAAACAAGTACCTATTTCAAAAGAATGATAATAAATCAACCACTTTATACACTACATGTATTTTGGTTAAAATATTAACGTGTTTAATCCACAAACATTAAAATTAAATACATTGTACCTACTGTTAACGGAATAATAATCCGAAAATTGCCCCAGATGCAAGTTTCACACGCGCACAATAGTAACCCGATCTGCCTCAACAATTGCCCCTTGATTAGCCATTCAATAAATTGGGGCATGCTTTAAATGTTATGCTTTAGTTCATTAAAATATATTATGTAGTGCTATAGATAGTTATTCTAAAAATGTGTTTATGACCAAAAGGACTGTCAATCATCTTATCATTTGTATTTGAAATTTTGTCGAGTTTAGAAGAGATTTTAAACTGATAAAAGTGTATATGACCCAAAAAACATTGGATAATAAAAGATATTAAAGTATTTAGGAGTGGAAGGCAAACTTCTAGCCAAAAAGATATTTCCGAAATTTAATAGGATTTTCTTTAATAAGTTTTAGTTTAAATTTTTACTTTTAATCCTTGAGAAAAGTACCAGGGCATCATAATTCATAAGATAAACTTAATCCTTACGAAAAGTACTAGGGCACCATAAGCTAAACTCTAATCCTTAAGAAAAGTACCAGGACATCATAAGCTAAACTCTAATCCCAAAGAAAAGTACCAGGGTACCATAAGCTGTCACGGATGAATTCTACACATACCCGTGGCCCTGTCGCTGATGCGGCTTGACGGAACACAGTGGGGTTTTGGTCGGTAGGAATCCGACATAACCCACGGCCTCTTCCCCGGAGGCCGTGGGTATCTATGCAAGATTTCCCCACTAAAAAAAAAAAAAAAAAGGGTACCATAAGCTACAGGAGCATTGTCTATTCCCGCAGACGCATCGCAGACTCGTATAAATATTAAATAGACAAACGTCATTAGCCAGTCAATGTCTCGGAACGAGAGCATTAATAATGCAGTAGTAACGTATAGAAGGTAATATTGTGTTGGCGAAAAAGGTCAAGTATTATGTGATTGTTTGTGGTTAAGAACAGGTGATTATAGTAATATTTAATCAGAAGTTTGTATTATGATTGCCAAATTAATAAAATTAAGATTTAAAGAGATATATGTTGATAATGAAATAAAAAGCAATGATATAAGTACTTAGTATTTATTGTAATATAGATGCGATTTCCTGTTCCATTTTTCAGTTTAAGAAAAATTTGCAAGCAAATACTTAAGTAAAATATAGAAGGAGAAATCATACGAATAGGTAATATAACATTATCAAATATGTCATTCCCAGAACTGAAAATTTATCACTTATTTCTTGTGATATCTGTGACGAAATATTAAATACATTTTATCTAAAAGGCTTTTCAGATTCGAATTGAATTTGCCATAAAGTTACTTATCGTATAAGGTACGCCTTTCAAACATTAAAACAACATTAATATTTTATGATTCGTCAATTATTTCACAGCATTGTTTAGAATACGTAATCACGTTACACAGACGAACAGACAGACAGTTAATTAGTACACATATATCGTACCTAATTGTAGGAACAGTACTCATTTAAATAACAGGGCTATAAAAATCTTGGCACGGATGTATTGACGGAAACGGCATAGGCCGCTTCCTTCCATGGGATTAGCGGTATTCATTATAAGATGAATAATTACTTCATTAAATATATTATCTTTAATTTTAATCTCTTGTTCATTGCTATCCCAAATTAGGTGTGATTTGCCTGCGAAGTTGTCTAATTCTACTTAAGAAAATGTTCTTAAAGGATCTCTAGGATCTATTTATTTATTTATTTGGGTACATCGACAGATCGCGCATACATCATTCCTTAATAATAAATACAAAGTAAGAATATTCTACTAATGCAATAGGTATACAAAGTAAGGGTCCAAGAAAAATATTCGTAAAAATGACTCATGTTGCTTGAAAACAAATTTTTATTTCTTAGTAGAATTATAAATGCATTAGAATTTGCCATAATATTCCTTATCTACTTGAGTAAATGTAAGTATATAAATTAGGTATGTAATTTAACGATTTTCCCTGAAAACGCCTTAACTTTGTCATAACATTAAATGCACAAAAACAACAGTTAATAACAGCCTTTATAAATAAAAATAAATATTTTACCCTTTAATAAAGTGCATTGGACGTATATAATTTCAAAACATATAAAGAGCAAGGCCGAAAATCAAAGTCGCAGCGGGAAGCGACCGCATGCTATGCGCGCGCGCATCGTTTGCGCATTTATGGCCGAGTTAGTTAATAAAAATAAGATCCAATTTGCAATAACTATTAAATGCGAGTTTAGTCTTAGAGCTTGATTAATTGTAAGGTATTTTTGGTACTCGATGATATTAAATTACTAATCAATTTTATAAATTTAATGACCTTTTTCTTCTAATAGCGACATTTTAGTGCCTAAGATGCTCTGTAGAAGAAAATATTAAAATCCTGAAAAGTGTGACAGTTAAAAACATGGTTTTCCATTGAAAGGGACTTTCACACAGTCCCTTCTGGACCACAATTTTATTTCCACAATATTTTTATTTAAGCTGCATTATGACCTCAAGTTTTAGACCCCATGAATAGGCAAGTTGAATCAATGGTCCAAAGGGTTCCAATATGTCGAGCTAATTAACCGAGCCCTAAGTCGTAGGGTTGAATTGATTTGAATTTGAATTTGAATGTTTGTTTGTATGAGATTTCATTTGTTTGCGGTTTTATTTGCCCTTTGGCTGAGCTTTGTGGGATCGGTTTTGAATTTTAATATCATTGTTTTGGGATTGGTGGTGAAAGATTTTTGTAAGGAAATTACTAAAATAAATGGAACGTTAAATGTTGATATTAATACATATTACTGTTTTGATCAACTTCGCTAAAATAATGTACGTTATATTATGTTGTATTGTAGATATTTAAAAATCTAAGAAGCTTATGTACTTATTAAGATGTTATCATCTTGTGTAAAGAAATTATTAAACATAAAAAATATCAAGTAAATTGTCACTTTCAGTACCAAGCTATTATTTTGTTATTCGTATTGTACTTTAAATTACTCTCTCATTCTGTCCACCATATTTTGAACCCTTATAGTGCCTTTATTCTGTCCATACGTTTTAAATTCGTGTACTTTTGTACCTCCCTTCTCTATTTTCGACAAGCACTAAACCTCACTACACTACTCTCGACATCTCGAGCACCTCAAGATTCCGGCTGACTTGCGCCAATCAACATCAAATTAGCAGTAACACTCGAAGCGTCCCCTTCCGAAACATAAACAATAATTACAGAGAAAACAAACAGGCGAGGGGTTAGTCACAAAGACGACAATGGTGCGCGTGTGGGTTCGGTTCCTGCGTGTAATGCCGATTGTGGTATTGATTGTTCACAATGTGGGTTCTTTTGGCAATGTGGAAGAATAGAACGATCTATTCGCTGTGGTGTTCGTGTGTATATGTCCTAGTGGAGTATGAAATAATAGAAAGGTCTTTTGGTTGTTTGAATTTGTAAGTTGGGAAGGTATGTTCTACTGGAGTATGGGAGAGGAACGTTTCACAAATGTTTCTTTAACGAGTTTCCTTTGCTAGTTTTGAAATTATGTTTTATTGTATCATTCTATGTTCAGCAGAATCAAGACTATTTATCCTGGTCTTGTAGATTTCACTGGCAGTACAAGCTTTTGTTTTAGAGGATTTCGCATTACCTCGGACGTCACCTATAACATTTTCATCAAGGGTTTCATCGACTATATCTCTATCAGGAGCTATCGAGGTTTTATCGACTTAGTGTTTGAGTTAATAATCTGATGTTACTTTTTGTTACAAAAGGTGCATCTGAAGTTTTGAATAGAACAGTATCTATATTACTTTCTGTTTTTGCATAAACCAACAAACATCTGAAACTTTCGAATTTATACAAACAGGAAGCAAGCAGTTTTCAACTTTCAAGTACAAAAGAACACAAACCACAAACATCAGCGATACAAAACTCAAACTGCTAAGGAAGGAAGTGGGGAATTTCGCAAAAATTGTCACGTTTTCATATTTAAAGGGACAAAAGTTAGTAGCAAATCAATTTCGGCTAAAAGGGAGTCCGGGAGGGCCTGATTGAAAGAGGCCATGTAAAACTTTGAAACACGTCCGACCCTAAGTGTATTAAACAGACAAACTTCACAAACTGAAATAATATAAATACTTTCAATGATAAAAACTTCCTATTGGTACGAGTTTTTTATCTGTGGTCCAAGGTTGGAGCGGGTTTTTCTAAAAATTGTTGGAATAAGGGAAAATCTAATGCAGATATTAATGTAGAAACTTATTTATTGTAAGAACTAACTTAGATATATTAGATATTCAATATGCATTATTTGAAAAAAAACAGTGATTGATTCTATGATTTCATTGAACTATTAAATTCACTTAAATCTCTTTTTTTTGTTTATTTACAACTTTTAAACTAATCAGGTTGATCATATATCTGTAGTCTATTATATTATTTCTTTACCAAGGCCCAACCGTGCTTTTCAAGCCATTTTTTAATGTATTAAATCGCTTCAGCCTATGCCTTTAACTGTTCTAGTTTACAGCCAAGCAAGACACCATTCGAGTACGTTATGATAAGCCGAGCGAAAAACCACTAAACTTTCTTAGCACCATAAACAAGGAAATTTAATGCCTTGAGTTTCATATCGCAGGCTCTTTTAACTCTAATTCAATATAAGATGTGTTCGCTTTGCATAAAACTTTAGCTTTAAATTTCAATATTTTTATGTCTGAATCGAATTTCGCAATTTCTCTTCAAAAAAACTTTCTGATGCAACAAAAATTTCATAATATGATTAGAGTCTTCGATGCCATTTATCAAGGACCTATTATTTCAAATCTTTATACACTTATGACTGAGTTTCACGAATTCTTCAACAAAACCTTTTTCTGAAATATTTTTTTCATAGTTAAAGTCTTCAATACAAATTTCCAAGTATCTATATAATAAAATCACTTTGTCCGTCTGTTTGCTGGACCCCACCTGTCAGAGCTCAATTGATTTTTGTTATTCATCGCCCGTTGGAGTTTCCATACTGCGAAATGTTTTAAGGGGATGCCTTTTTTATCTCATCTAATATTATAAATTCAATAGTTTGTTTTTTTGTCTCCTGGGAACGAAATTGTGTAAAAAGTTTATTCGCAGTAACAGTGTACATAAGTACATTTCTTTAAGGAAGGAAGTTTTCAATCTATAGATTTATACTGGAGTATCTGTTTTACTGTAACAAATAAGTATGGTTTCATATCTCTCTAAAACTGCTAAAATGTATTCTATTAAAAGTTCATTGGAACCACATCCTCCACAACACAAACTAAAGAAAATATAACCTACATAAGACCAAGTAACTATATTTCAAGTAAAATTTTGTCATTATCATAAGAACCATCATCACGTGAGAGCACTATCAAGCGATACCAAATCCTCAAAGACTATCACTATCAAAACTTAAAAACCTTCCTATCGGTCAAACCCAAGATTATCATTGTTATCAGATAGCGGATATTTCACACCGATCACATTTATACTCCAATATTTGTTGGTTTACGAGCTTAGAGATTTATGGCTGGTGCTAAATCAAGTATTGACAAGGTGAGATGTAAAATAAAATTAAATAGACGAACTATTGATAAAACGATATGAGTGGGAAATTGTATTTTTAGCTTGCAAGTTATTCTAATAACAATATATCTCATTACATTAGATTAGAAAGAATATTAAGAACGATTTGATAAGAATGAATATTATAGTATCAAAATAGAGTTTCGACAATAGAAATAAAATCTAGTAAATCGTGATTGATTGATTTTTATTGTTAAGTATATTAATTCGATTGCCATTTTCAATATGGTTGGCTTCCATCTTTTACTGTTTTATAATGGTAAAATCAACGATATATAAGACTTATAAACCATTTATAAAACAAAATATGAATATATTTCACTGATTTTCTTTCCTGATCCAATTAAGATATCGACCAGACCCAATGCATTTCCTAGATATCAAATTTAATACACCATTTGCAAAGTAATCACTGTGAATCATTTCATATACGATAATGCTTAGTAATCTTTCTTCAGCGAATTGTCTCACGCAAGCGCAGTCGCAGGGAACAGCTAATAAATTGGAATAACTTTCATTTTTACACATAAAACACGGACTAGAATCGCGTGCAAGGTGGACATTAAAATCGTAATGCGTAAGAGTGAATCTGAATTTATTGTCAATCGAATATCGCCTTTAGGTGGTACCACTATAGACAGGTCTAATTAGGAGCGAAACTATTCTTATATCTAGAATGTGGATTTGTAACTTGTAAAATGGTAATCCGGGCAGATTCATTAATTAAATAACTTACGAATTACTTCAAGCGTAATAAATGAAAAATGAGAAAGGAAAGAATACAGTTTGCCAACTTTAAACATAATAATCAACGTTTCACTAAGCGTTTCGTGTTAACTTTAAATACCTGTGTTAAAATATAATACCAATATTGCTTCATTTAAAGTATTTCATATTTGTTTGAAAAGATTATCAATGATAAAAAATTTTCATAATACAACTATTATAATTTAAAAATTGTGATTTTCGTAATTGATGTTATATCAAGATAAGAAAGCTTTCCCCAAACGACATCACCACTAGTGAAATAATTGCCAAAAACTAATTCAATAATGCCGAGGAGTAAAACAATTACCCGTAATTAAAATAACGAACTCGAAACTTAATTTAATTTGGCTAAAAACAAACTTCGAACGCTCCGGAATGCCATGAACGAATTTAATGAAGGAAAGTGTCACTTTCTAAGCTAACATAGCTCGTCTAATAATAACGCGAGATCCACCCTTTAAGAGTTCCCGACAAATAGAACTAACAGACAGACAATCCATCACCGCTCCCCCTCCTATATATTATTTATGGGACATCCTGCAACCCATGGCTAATCTTTCAATATCTTGAGAAATTCGGAAACAGAACATGGGGTCTTAGGCATTCCAACGGTAGCGACCCAACACATACGAATATAGATCTTACCCAATATGTATATAGTGCTATTTTGCTAAACCCACCACACTCCATCGTCGGAGTTGACCACAAAATAGATGCTGCACTCGTAATGGACGGTAAAACGAATGCGGTAGAGCTTCTTTTCGCTTGATTAGATCGTATAATCGATACAGCAGAAATAATTGCAGGATTTGTTTGTTTTGGTGCGGTAGGAAAGTAATGGCATTGCATTGAAGAGAATTGTAATTAATAGTTCTTTCTTAATGAATTTCGCTATGACGTCCGCTCGCCGGCAATTTTGGGTAATGGTGTTGTTATTATACTTGTAGATGTGATTTTGTTGATTGTATCTGATATATCTAATGTTTCGATACGATTTCCGTGGCTATATGATTAATGGTTTCATAAATTCTTAGGACAGCATTTTTTTTTTCATTCTTACCCTTAATTTGTACATCTGTTTATATTATTTTAATGCAAATAAGCCTTATATTCAATGTACAATAAAATTTTCATCAAAAGTTAATAAATTGAAAATATTTATTTTGAGATAGACCAACTCCCTTGAGGTAGATGTTTCAGACTTTTCTGTTACATTTCTATAAATTGTTCGAAACAGGGAGGAATCAAAACAGCACCGTCTATTTCTATAAATACGGATTAGAAAAAATCCATAAGCTAGAAAGAAAGAGGGAACGAAAATAGATCCCTGTGGGACTCCTGAATACTTGCACCCTACGTAATATGACTCACTTATGTGGTACAGCAATTGTTACTTAATCAGATGTATCGTAGAAATATTTAAAAGATAAAACCTCACTTATATTATTTAGTTATTTTAACATTGTTTTCAAGGAAGAAGCTTTCAGAAATCGTTACTATAATACGTGCAATTATATCTTAAACTAAATATGTAGCTTAATTTTTTAAGGTTATTTTTTTAAGTTTCCAAATGAAAAGACGTAGAATTTTATTTCTTAATTTAATTTTCCTCAAGTCAAAGATCGAGCATTGCACCATAAGAGCATGAGTTTTACTTTTTGTTAATTTATACACGCGCATTACTGTGAGATTGATCACGACACGAACAAGCCCGTAAATCGAGAGGCCTTCGAGATCAGAAGTATCGATTCGTATTTGGTTACCGATAATCGATTTTCTATCGAATTTCTTAATGACCCGGTATTTGGTTATAAGCCCTTTATATTTATGGGATTGGATACTAATGTACGTTGGCTGTGAAGTTTGGAATAGTAGCGGCTTTTATTGTTTGTTTTTGAAGTGTGTAAATAGTTAAATTTAGTTTATTTTATTGTATTACTAAATTTAACATTGTTAACTATAACGTTAGTAAGATTGAAATATGTAGTTTTAAATGTGGAGATGTAAAGATTTAGAAAAGTTCAAACTTAGAAAACAATACAACAAAGTATGGGTTGACATTTAGAATGCAGCTGTTATCTTTTATTTATAACTCCCAAGAGTAAAAGCTAGTATTACACTCTAATACCAATATCTGCTTCAAAATTATCAACAAACATTCCTTCAGTGATAATTTTATAAAACCTTTTCAATACACTCGAAAACGATACGAGCAGCTATCGCACTGAAACAAACTCTATGTCCAGTGATGAAAGTGTAAATTCAAATGATGTCTAGTGAAGATGACCCAGATTGCGCATCCACGCTGCCAAATTGACATCGATGTCATCGTATGCCAGCGTCGGTATTTCGTAATTGGCAGGTACCTGATTGAACAGAATTCTTGAACCATCTGCCAAGTCTTTGTTTTAAAATTATTAATCCGTACAAATTAATACGCTTGAAATATAATGTATCGTTAAGCGCTATCTATCTTTGTCGCCTGAAGGTGTAGTGCTTTGTTATTGCTACGATTTCTCTCAGCTCTCTTTCAGATTTGACATTTGGTATTGGCTTGAGAAAATCACCATCACTATTATAAAATATAAAGTAACAGTAACAGGTATAGATAGGCAGGCCAAAAGACTGAAATTCCCCAGAGAGCCTATTTAGTATCTATTTACTCATTCAAGATCATTGCCATCTATTCACAATTCACTTCAATCACTTTCATAACTACATCTCTAACTACTAATCTATCACATATTCCTAAAACAATCTCAATAGCGTAGTCTGAGACAGTAATAAAGGCATTGGCATCACTCCTAATCACGCGAGGCATATATCTGTCCCGTCATCGTCCCATTCCTAGATGTACCGCTGACTGACAGCTCCCGCTCCTGACAAATTGTCGCAGTTTCACCTGCGTTCATTCACAACTCGAATTCAGATTGTTACTCTAGTTCGAATTCAGATAGATTGAGCAGATTGGTAGCATTGTAGAGGTATACTAGTGGCGGTGTTAATAGGGGTATTTAGACTGTTTATGTAAAAGTGATGAATGTAGGAATTAAAGGAAGTTTTGGCGAGTACTTTGGTGTATAATTTAGCATAGGTTTTTAGGCTAGTTGCATGACAAACACTGTTATATTAATGTTTAATGAAAACACTTAATAATACA
Organism: Colias eurytheme; assembly: GCF_061535395.1. NCBI lineage: Eukaryota > Metazoa > Arthropoda > Insecta > Lepidoptera > Pieridae > Colias > Colias eurytheme. The sequence continues at coordinate 9,409,730 of NC_142997.1, read as the reverse complement.
AGCTAATAGGTATCATTGTGAGTAATAATTTTGGGATCAGCAAATTTCATAAATAACAAAATTTAAACTCATTGAAATACGAATAATATAATAAATGTATTATCATTGGTACATATACCACGGAGCGTAAAATATCAATAAGAGTACAGTTACTTTAAAAGATTCGATTGAATAAGGCTGTATTGATTTTCATACAATACATGTAGCAGATTCTGAGGTATAATTTATTAAACTATACGATACATTATGAGATCGTTATCTAGATATCAAATATCGGTTTTAACAAAGGAAGTTTCTCGACGCATCTACTGCCACCATTTTCCTGATGATGGAACCTAATGAAAGCCTCTCTAATCGGTGTTAAGTTTCCGTTCTATAAATACTTATGAGGTAATAGGAGAGATTCTAGGAAAATAACAGATGGTCAATAGGTTATGTTTTTATCGCAAACACATAATTAGAAATATTTTATGAACGATGAACGTTCCTTACGTATTAAAAAGTTTGAATGCTCTTTGATTTTACTACTACTATAATGACGTTGCTTAAAATACTATCAATTCCATAAATAAATCCTTTCTTTATTACAGCAGAATTTAATAAAAATCGTCTATTTCACAAATCACAATCCACAGCTTACCAAGATTGTCCCTTGTTACCCAAAACGGCAGGCCATTAAACTTAAATATAATAAATGACATACGGACATAAAGCATTTCAATAGCTGTCCAGAGGAAAAAAGTCGCCAAATTCAAACACCAGACGATTCAAACAACAACCAGGTTTTTGCG